>NC_091103.1:6205000-6322500 GCF_024713975.1 Paralichthys olivaceus
CAACTAGCTGCAACAAATGCCAGTAGTTTAAAGCCATAAGATAAAAGTGAGTCTCATAAAGATATTTTAGTAGAAGATACTGATACATGACGAAGAGCTCCATGAAAGAACTTCCACAGCTGAGGGGCCGGAAAAGCAAATTATAATCAATTACATTCTGATTCAGGGTTATTCAAACACAGGAAACCTGGGACATTTAGATATTAACTTCAGCAAGGCATGACATAATATGTGATATTTAGCCCAGGGATCACTTGTACAATGTGAGCAGGAGGGAACCCAAAGTAGACCACTGGGGAACCCCAGGTAAGAGGAGAAAGCATTTTCAAGAATTATTGAGAAGGACCAACAAGACAGATAAGAGATGAACCAATCCAAAGCAACCCTGAAACCAATAACATTCTTCAGACGCCTGTCCAAGACATTATGGTCCACTGTATCGAAGGCCCAGCTGAGGCCGAGGAGATTTAAAATAGAATACAGGCCTGTGTCGGCTGCGAGCATTGAGTCATCAGTGACCTCGACCTGAGCAGTCTGTGTAAAGAGCGGGAACCAGATTGACGTTTTAAAAAAATGTAAAGAAAAGCCATCTTAGTGAAAACAATTTCAAATCTTTGATAAGAACAGCAACACCTACAATCATTCAACACTGTTGGAGGGAGGGGTCTTTAAAATGTGGTAAATGGTGACGTGACACTGAGTTTGTCTTTTTTTCCATTTTGTCGTCGTCCTGTTTTTAAAAATCGTAGTCTTTGCGGCAGACAAGTCCCCATACAACTACAACCCTGTTTATCTGTTGTCCAATAACAAGGCCTATCCTCACACCTCAAAGCTTCATCAACACGCTACCATCCCTCTTCTGCATAATCACCATGCTCACTCTCATCCATTCACATCTTATTGCCATGATTTGATTACAGCTAATGCTATTACTCCACTCCCATCTCTCTCTCCTCTCACTCCACCTCGCTCTCTCTCGCTCTCTCTCTCCCTCATCATGGATTTCTTGCAGATCTTATTAGTGTGTGATGTGGACCAGGTCTCCCACTTTGGATTTATGAACCCTCAGACTTCTCTCCTTTAATCTCTCCCTCTCTCCTCCTCCACTCGCCTTCCTGCATCTGTCCATCCATCATTCCCAGGGTTGGCTTGGGCGGAAGAGTATTAATCCCTCCATCCCATCTCTCACTCCTCTGGACAGATGAGGGGATGGAGGAGGGACTGGGGAAAAGAGGGGGAAGAGGAGGGTAGGCTACCGAAGATTACTTTCCATAATATTTCTGTAGCATTGTGGGAAAAAATGGAGCGGTATTGCAGGTAATGTATGCAGATTTACTCGATGACTGCATATTGCTTTGGATATCTTCAACAGGTGTCAGGGTGAAGAGAAGATTCTGCGTAGGTGAGTGTGTGTGGAGCGGAGAGGCACTTGTGATGATGAACAACTCAGCCAGTGTGTGAATAAGAGTCAGTGGTTCACATGATTATGTGGGGTCTATGCAAAAATGTCCGCATTTCTGCAAAGGCCAACAGGAAGTGCGTCTTATTACCTGTTGATGCTTGCAAAGCACACACACACCTGCACACTAACCCATACACTGTTTGTTCAACCGAATCCAATAAGCTCAGGGAAATCAATTGGACAGATCAGGACATTTAATGAGTCCAGTGCTCACCGGCCAAATTCTCTCTAAAAAAACCACAACCAAGAAGCAAACCTGGTTAAAGAAAATAACCCTTTGACCAGCAGTCATGGTAAAGCCGACAAACCCCACCCCAACCACCCCCCTTCCTCCATCCGAACCTCTGCAGTGACAGGTAGATTAAGGGGCGTGATAGATGCCCCTCTCTGTATCTCCCTCTCTCCATCTCCCCTCCTTTCCCTCCCCTCCATCCATCATGGCGGCTGGTGTAATTGTGGCTGCGTGGGGCTGGCAGAGGGAGCCTCCATCCATCTCCTTAACAACAAACAGTCACCAGGACGGATGGCGCTGCACTCCCCAGTTAATCTCCATCTATACGGGGAGTGGGGGGGGAGGTGGGGATGGTGAAGGGGAAGGGAAAGAGGAAAATAGCAGAATGGAGTAAGGTAGTTTAGGCTTATACCGTAAACAAAAAGAGCTGGAGAGGGGAAGGCAGATGGAAGGAGGGAGGGAAAGATGGTGGAGTTGAGAGCCCATGCCCAGATGGGTAGAGGCAGTGGGGATGAGAGGAAGAGGAATGACCCAGGTGGGGGGAAAACAAGCGAAACTGGATGTGAAGTTTGCAAACAGGCTGCAAGAGCAGGTCGATAAAGGTGGATTTGTTCGGCGAGTGTGCCAGATGAAAACAGGAGAGATGGGGGAAGGGAGGGGGATAAAATTTATGTCTATGCAGCCAGACGACCCAGAAACTGGAGAGGCACAGGCTCATAAAAATGCACTCTGCACCCCACCCACCCCGTCCACTACACCTCACTCATACCCCCTCTGTTTCTCTTCCTCATCCTCTCTTTCACCCTTTACCTCCCTCCGTCCCTTCACTCCCTCGCTCTTGAGCAGGCGGTGAAGGGTCACAGCTCTCTGATGTTTTCGGGCGTTTGTGCGTGGTTGCCAGAGGTCACCACAGCCATATTCTCTTAATGGCGGAGTCACCGGAGTCAACAAGGCTGGGTGGCCTTCTAGCCTAACCTCCATCTCTCTCTTTCTCTCTCTCTCTCTCTCTCTCTTTCTCTCTGGCGAAGTAAACTAAACTCGCCATTTGCGGCAAGGTGGAGGCCCCACCGGTTTCTTTATGTCATGGGTTTTCACTTGCAGATGATGGATTACCATTTATACAATGTCAACAGCTGGAAATGTCATATTCCTGTTTGCGGCAACTGCATCACAAACTACAGTGGGCACAAACTATTTGGAGAAGTTTGTAATTTAGTCAGCACGCCCAGCTCTTTTTGTAAAGACATACAGGAGAATGCAAAGCTGCAACCCACACGCAATCCTGCAGGTAAACCACACACACGTTCAACACATTTCCACTCTTCACTTTTTCTTTTCTGTCTTCTAGCCTTTGGACATCGTCTGTATTGAGCACCGTGCCTTGACGCTGACCCTCAGGCAGGCATGCGTACATGCAAACATGCAAAGCCATGGACACACACATGCATACAGTCTTGTGTTGGTTGTCCCGGGTGCAAACACTCTACAGGCCTTGGTGGCTGCAGAGGAGGCAGCACTTAAGCCCAGACAGGCTGTGACAAATAACTGCAGCAGCCTTGACATGCAGAGCCTGCCTAACGCTGTGGTGCAGACTGTTTTATACAGGAGAGCCGCAACCGGGAGAAAGTCACGTAAACCTTCAATTCATATTTATAATATTTTTTTAATCAAGCACCACATGTATTTGTGCGTTCAACATAACAGGAGGTTGTGGTATCCTGCTGAAAATGTATAACACAAGGTTGTAGATCACTAGTAATACTACCACGAATCCATACTCCATGTATAGGGTGTTTACATATACAGGCAGTTATCAAAAGGAAATGTTTTTACTCTGGAACAAATGTTATATGCTTTACTCCCACATCCACTTTTTTTCTTTTCCTGTAACTCCATTAAAACGTGGTATGTAGAAAAGAGCGGCTTGCACATCCGAGAAATGTGGAAAAACACATAAATGACTCTGAAGCATTCTTATACTGAATGAGGAAACAATTCAATGTTGCACGCTCATATGGGCTATGCATGAAAACCTGTTTCAAAAGGAAAGAAATTAACTTTGTTTGAAATTTTACAAAGAAATGCACATTAGGGCTATATTAACCTATGGTGACAAAACCTATGTTCAATCAGACTGACCTTTTTTGAGCACTTATAAAAAAAACAATCAATGAGAGCCGGGTAGTGAATTTGAGTTTTAAGCTGGGAAGGGACTTGAGTTCTCTACAACTCGAAACTGTAGGTTTCAGAATGACTAAATGATTTATTTTTTATTTTATTTTTGATCCCATCTTAACTTCTTAATGAATTTCACTTTCCTGCTTGATAGGCATATATAGGATATAGTTAGGACATGTTATTTAGGGCATCTGCTTCTCTGGGAACAGCCGATGCCATTGAATTAGTTTTCAGCATAAACCCACCAACATATGTTGTGTTAAAACATGTTGCACTGAACTCTGAGTGTAGGTGTTGCCCCACAGACACACAAGTGATAAAGAAGGACAGATCCTCTGGTGTTTGTGATGTAAATGAGTGTAATCTACACGTTTAGATAACAGTCTGTTAGATAAATGTTACACAAGCTGGAGATATATGGTTCAATGCAAGCAACAAGCTGAGGCGTCCTCAGGTGAGATCACTCATTACCTCTCGTCATACGCTGCTGTGTGACTTGTAAACTAAAGGTTTTCCACACAAAGAGATGAAAAAAGAAACTGGATCCCTGCGAACATGAATTCGTCAGATGGCTGCACACTTAAAATGTTAATCCTTTTTCATTCAACCTGTTAACAAAGTGAAAACAAGCCGTTTCCAGCCCATTGACACCGCTGCACGGCTGTGTTAACCGGGCTCAGTGCAGGAGGGGGTCGGTCGCTCTGATCACTCCTGCAGGGAACCAGCACCCTGCGGAGTTGAAAGACCCCTGCGGCCGCGGCGGTGGTTGCTGCATGGGGCCCGGCCGAGCGGTCAAATCTCCACGCCGCCCACGGAGCCTCCTGCCCCGGCCGGCTCTTCCCCCGCCAGGCCGTAGCTGATTGAAGTGCAGCCGCCTGTTGGCCCCTCACAGCGGGGCCGCGGGAAGAGGAGCGTCCCGAATAATTATTATGTTACTCAGGTGACATTTACAACACAACGCGGGCAGTTTAGATATTCCACCGACATGTGAAAAGCTTGTTTTCTCTCTCTGGTTAAAACGAAAAACTTTCTCACGATGATGGTTTTGTTTTCTCACTTCTGCCAATCAACAAACAGCCGGAGGGGCCACGAGGGGCCTTCAGGGGCCATTTGGGCTGCAGCCACAATACATGTCCCCACAAAGACAATAAAACACTTGGAGAGCGATTATCAGCCAGTAAATTCTGTGTCATCCAGCACACTTCAAACTTATTTATGGTCCAGCAAGAGGGAAACACTGCATTTACTGATGTTTCTATTCAAATTCTAAACAACTTCATTCGTAAAATGAACTCTGCTGCAGGAAAAACATATTTTAGATTTGTATGATTGTCTTTGAATCCTCACCCTCAGTGGCGGATCTAGGATTTTTCTAAATCGAGGGCCACAAAGTTCCCCATATTTGTCCCATATTATCTGGCCACTTCAGCCTGGTATTAGTTTACCATCTCAAGTTACTTTATTTTCATTTCCAGCGTTATAATGACGCTGTGAGATTATCACTGAAGAGATGTAGATGTCAGCGCTCTCCAATCGATCCTAAGAAATCTCATGGACTATGAATTTATGACTCTGAAAATAAAATCATCTCGGTGTTATCAAATATTGAGTTTAGCACTTGCACGCCAATCCCAACTGTGGAGGCAATGCCGCAGTTGTCTTTGTGTTAGACAAAAATTATAATTCTATATTTATTTAAACTTTTTTTCTGTTTTGGGATTTAGAAGTTATGTATTCTAATCTATGTTGTTTTGTATTTTATGCACCCGAGTCTAAATAATAAAATCATCATCTATGAGGCACTGGTTCTGCATGTACTCCATATACACTTTATATGTATATTTTTTCAACTATATTGCACTTTTGTTTTACTCTATATAGCATATATTGTTACTGGAATCGTGGAGCAAGCTGGCACAAGAATATCCTTTGGGATTTATGAAGTTTCACGAAGCCGCACGTCATTGAATATATTTTGAAAATGGTTTCTTGTTCTCGCACATTACTTAAAAAAAGCTTAGAAAATAATCATATTTACTGTTAGTATTTTTGGTGTCTACTGTCTCTTACTGATGATATTTTAAATGTGCTGCCTTTATAATCATATGATGATTTTATTTTTACAGCCAAATATAGGTAATAATGAGAAGTTTCTGTCTGTTACCAAATATTGTGATCACTTTAATGCGATTGTAGATTCATGTTGTTGTTCATGTTCCATCTTTATGTACAGTCTATGGTTCCATCCCATACACAGACAGAGTTATCACGGTTCTTCTCTGCAGTCATCCCGGGGTGATAATAGCGCAGCTGCAGCGAGGATGGGGGAGATAAAGAGGGAAGGATGGGTGGATGAGGATGAGAGGAGTGGTATCAGCGACCGAGGGGGTCCTCTTTTTCTTCTTCTACTACTTCTCCTTCTTCTTCGCCGTTTGTTTGTGATGTGGTGGAGGAGGAGGAGTAAAAGAGGAGGAGGAGGAGGAGAAGAGAGGGAGGGGAGCCAAGAGACCCCGTCGCGTTTTGACCCTCGGAAACCTACACACCACCACCACAACCACCACCATCATCCCCACCATCACTCCTGCTCCTCCTCCTCCTCCTCCTCTCCGTCCTCTCTCCTCTGACTCCAAACAACACCATCGCTCATTCGCAGTCATCTCAGCAGACCGTCGCCGTGTGGACAGCGAGCACAAGGGGCCAAAAAGGACAAGAGCGGTCGCTTCCTCCGTCTGAGCCTCCACACGCACACCGAGCATCCCGAGGCTCTGCGAGCCGGAGCGAGGGGCGCACCAGTCGGAGGCGAGGCGCTGCAGGGACCGCCGGCTGCTCGCTCCAGAGGAGGGTCTTTTTTCTTCCTGGACTATACCCAGGGAGCAGCACCCGGACTGGACGAATATTTACGTCTCGGTGGGACATTTTTTTTTTTGACACCATTTACAGGAGCGCTCAACATCACCGGGAAAATCGTTTACAATAGCATCAAATGGGCTGCGAGCTTTATTAGAAGCGTTTATTGGCTCTTAGCGTATTGTAATATCACCATCAGGCTGGGAGGGGAGAGGGGGGGGGGGGGGTTCAGGGTGTCCATAAAATCTGCAGTCCCATCATTATGTTGTAATATAAAACGCGATGGGCTCCGAGTAAACATGAGGAACAGGTCCTGAGTGTTTTCTGTGTTTCATTATTAAACCTTGCAGATCGCTTGTGCCATGGTGTTAATCGTGTCCTCAACTTCATAATTGCTCATGCACATAATAAAAACACTTTTTTCCCCCTCTCTGCAGGACTCCGGGGACAAGAGGAGGAGGCAGCAGAGCTCACTGGACTAGCCGAGCAGCGCATCATCCTCTCCGGGTGGAGGGCTGGCTGTCGAGTCGCATGGAGAAGAGGGTACGTCCGCTGTGTGTTTTTATTTTATTTTATTTTATTTTTTTCATTTTCTGTTGATGGTTTAGAGGAGACATATTTTTCTGTGTTACCAAGGAGAGGAGGTAATTAGGAAATCCACCATAATGGGAGCATATGGCTGGGAATCCTCTTTGCACTGCACACAGTCTCTGGTTTAGCAGGCACACACACACACACACACACACACACACACACACACACACACACACACACACACACACACACTCACACACACAAAACAGAAGGCCCGGAAACAGACTGGTGGACTGTGCTGGCATGGGCTGCATGTTTCGGGGAAAAACAACAGAAAAGCATGCCAGCAGAAAGCCTCAGAGCCACAGAGAAACCCCCATTTAAACCAACATAAAAGCTATTCACAAATGTTTTTCATACACCAGCAAGTGTTTGTTTTCAAATTGCATTCATGATGCTGCAAAGGAGCAACTTGCAGTGCTTGTGCCTAATTGCAGTTCAATGGAGGTTATGCAGAACTTGCAAACTAGATGTCAGCAGTCTCTGCAAACACGCCACAGGGAGCTGTTGATTTGGATCTAATATTTCTCCCTCTCCTCGGAATAATGTGGACTTATTGTTGTGTAGTGTCAGTGAGGCGTTATAATGGCACATCAGGGTTAGAGAGCAGTCATTAAGAGGCAGAGGAGAGGAGATGCAGCTCTTCAACTCGGTAAGTAGGTCAGTTTTTTTGCTACAGTGATTCAGAGGCATGGTGGTGGTGGAGGTGGAGAGACAGGGCAGAGGCTGGCGGGCTGCAGGCGGACTGAGACCTGAGTGCAACACAGAGCAATTAGAGATGTCCAACGTGTGGACAGAAAATCACTGCTTTATGAAAACAGACACACATGGACAACAGTTCTCCAAAATCTAATGGCTGTAATCACTGCATGCACCCAGATATAGACCAACACATGTTATCTTTGCTTGATTCCATTCAACTTACAGTAAAACACTCCTCTTATTTTCTATTGCATCACTAATTGCAGCCATTCCTTCTTGCAAAATTTGTTTAAAATCCAATGAAGTCTAATGTGTTTGTTGAACACACTCAGGATTTGCCCAGCATTTTATAAAAGTTTTTATGTGTTCCACAGCTCCAACATAAATCTGCAACATCCTCAGATTTATTTTCTTCTTTTAGTTTCTTTATGTCCTTTAAAACACAAAATCTGCCTGACAAGTTTTTAAACTTTAGAAAACGTTTAACAGATAAACATCATCAGTTAAAAGCTGGATAATTCCCATACAAACTTCGAGTCCCTTTAATTTGAATATCTTGTTCATTTAAGCGCAGGAAACTATGAAAGTTGCGGCAAACCCATCAACGTGCGTGATGGAAACAATCCTCAAACAAATTCACCTTCTCACTAAATCGACGCACCGAGAAAACAAATAATTTAATACTTTTTCTTTGTTTTCTGCACAACTGTTTTTAAAATGTAGTAAAAGCAAATACACGTTTAGACTTTAACTATTATAATATAGATGTTGACAAAGTGTAAAAAAGATTAATCGAGACTTTTAATAATACGCAACACTTTGGAACTTACCCCGTCCTCCTGTTTTATTATCTATTTGACTTTTTATTCATTGTTTCAGTCAAATAATAATCCAGTTCTACAAAGCAGGGTTAGGTTTTTACTGGACTATAGCTCATGCGAAGTTTCTTTGGCAGACGTGAAGTAAACACGTCTGTTTTAATCAAACATATAAACCCGCATATGAAGGTGTTGTGTACCATCTGAAGCCTGTTCTCCACCTCCGTGACTTTTTTCGGGTGAAAAAATTAAGTGAAAATTCGCGGAATTTGTCATCTCGACTTGTGCGCTTTGATCTGCTCGACGCACAGAAACACGATAGGGGGCCGTGCGTAAAGGGAGACGCGCAATCCGATAGCGGTGATTGTGTTAATAGCCAGCCTCCATAAAAACTAGAAGGTGTCCCGGGCCAGGGCCTCAGAGCAGGTGCTTTCTGTGATCCCATGGTGGCAACATGGGACTCTGGCATATACAATAATTTGATAAGCCATTTAGGACAGTGGTTCCCAAAGTGGGCTCCATGAGACCTCCAGGGTTCCTGCAGAGGGGTCTCCGAGAGGGCAGTGTGTAGGAGCAAGGAGAGGACTAGTTTAATGTCTTGTATTGGAGTATAGAGGTCAAAATAGAGAAAAAATGTAGGAACGCTAACTTTTATTATTGTCTGACTTTTAGAATTCAAGTTTGCACTTTAGAAATAAAAACAAAAATCATTTTAAACTGGGCACTTTTGGATTAAGAAAAATAGTGTGCAAAAAATTAATTTGCTATTTGCAGCCCTGGTGAGTAAACAAGTGGAACTAATAAACAGGATTGTTTAAGTGTAAATCTGAAAGAGCAAATGTAATTAAATCTCTCTCCTGCAGTCATACACTTGTGGAGTAAATCACAAGCTCGGGAGGGGGGGGGGGCGACAGTGTCCACAGAAATATATAGGCTGTAAGCAGATCATAACTTTTATGGCACAGTTAAAATAACACAGGAGTGAAAGGTGTCTGCGGCCGGGCCACCTAGCAGGTGCTGTCTGTCTGTGATCCCGGTGGCCCTGCTGAGGGACTGAGGCGGCGGGCGTCTCCTTTTAATCCAGTAGAAAGAGGAACAGAGGCAAGATCTGCTGACCCGAGCAATGTCGCCTCAGAGACAGAAGCTGCAGCGAGGCACAAATTAGCTCCATAACACAGAGAGAGAGGGGTGTGTGTGTGTGTGTGATACATGTATATTAATGATGCTGTGCGTACGTGCTGCTGTATGTCTCTGTATCTGTGCGTGTCTGTGAGTGTGCCATATGTGTGTCTGATCCATCCTGTGTTATAGTGTGTGTGTGTGAGCAGGGCCCAGCGAGGCTCTCACAGCAGGTTGCGGGGGACGTCTCAGCACGGCTCCTGTCTCGTCTGAGTTTAGGATGGGAGGAGACGATATTAGCAGCTACAGACTCACTGTCTTTCTCCAAGGAGCTCATCTCTCTCTGTCTCTCTCTGTCTCTCATCTCTTCTCATCTCCTTTTAAGCAGCAGACACAAAAGCAGACAAGGACCAACAGAAGCTGCTTTTTTCTTCTTCACTGATTCTCGAAGTTATTCGAGCGCTTTAGGAGTTTCATCAGAGTTTTGTTATCCTGACAGCTGTAGAATGTTCAGCAGATTCTTCAGCTGCGGTGAAAACTCATAGAATCGTTCTCGTGTTGACACACACCAGATGATTATACTGTACACAAACTTGCAGTATTTGTCCATGTGCACACGCAAACACGCTGTGATCAGAATACTGTAACCACAGTATAATATTGGAAATATATTAGACTGAAAGCTTTCAGTAAAAATGTTAATGGCTCTCTGACTCTTTATTTTGTTGATATTGGTGTTTATTTAGCTTCCACTGATTAATTATGTATATGATGAATTACTGTTTTCCCACTGCATTACAAACACTGAGGCATGCACACACTTAAAACCTGACATCATTAGTCCATTAAACTGCACTGGATCAACACAAAACTACAACAATTTATTTCATGTTTAAGTCATAAAATAAAAAAACTTTTGGGTAATCATGATGCATGTTTTTCATTATTTTATCTTATATTTTCAGATAAATGATTAATTGTTCAATCGAGAAAAAACTCACAATCTGGTTATTACACACTGCTCTGTGCAGACCACAATGCAACAGTTCATTCTAATGGCCGTTCAGGATATCTGCTGCAGTTAAGACTCACATCAGATGTGGTCACTGAGTGTTGGTCCAGTAAGCCGCTCCTCTGCACCCCCCCACCCCACCCCACCCCCGACAGCTCAGCCTCGTAATAAAATCACTACAGTTTGATGTCAGACAGGCGCAGATGTTGAACGTGTCTCATGTTTTCTGTCCGTCTATCTAATTGTGTTTCAGTATGAAGAGCTGGTGCACTACTCAGGGTCGGAGGCCATGTCAGTGGGGGGGTACGGCGACGACGTCAGGCCGCTTCCTCCCCCACATTACGGAGCCACCATCCCTGACTCACTCAAACACCACAAAGACCTGATTTATGGGTGAGCATGTGTGTGTGTGTGTGTGTGTGTGTGTGTGTGTGTTTGTGTGTGTGAAAGATAGATGTTTGTTTCAAAAACACACTTTGAACTACACATGCACTTTCAGCTGGTTTACATACGGTATATATCTGTACACTGTGTATGAAAATACATGTGAAGTATTTACAGCTGTCTGTTTTTTATAATGTCTTGAGTTTCACCTTCTGTAAATGTATCATGTGTTCACTGTGTCAACTGTTACCGTGTTTATGTACAGTATTGAATGTTAACTGTTTATATGTATGTCTCTGTGTGTGTGTGTGTGTGTGTGTGTGTGTGTGCAGACACCCACTGTTTCCACTGCTGGCCTTAGTGTTTGAGAAGTGTGAGCTGGCCACCTGCTCCCCTCGAGACCCTGCCTCCTTCTCCGCCACCTCCCACCTCCCGGGCATGAACAACCACAGCGACGTCTGTTCCTCGGAATCCTTCAACGATGACATCGCTGCCTTCGCTAAGCAGGCGGGTGACAGCTTCGAAAGCCAAATCAGATGCCCGCAAAAGCCTGTTTTTCAGATTTCTAACAACTGGTTGAATTTTGCGTTGCAGATTCGTTCGGAGAAACCCATATTTTCGTCCAATCCTGAGCTGGACAACTTGGTATGACGTCAACGTCACGCTAAAATAAAAACACATTTTCACACATGCATTGGGGTTTATGTATTGATCATCTTTATTTTCAACACAGATGATCCAGGCCATACAGGTTCTACGCTTTCATCTACTGGAGTTGGAGAAGGTTGGTGGAAGAGCAGCATGAGTTTACTCTACCTCTTTGTGGTCTTTCATGTGGCTACCCAGGATTTCCAGCACTCACAGCCTTACAGCACTACAATGCTGTCTTTCCTGTAATTGAACAAACACCACACATTTATTCAAGGATAGCCAAACCACTTATGAGAAGGCTTAGGAAAATCATTTTCCTTTTATGCCTTTAAATTTGGAAATTTAGGAAAAAATATGGTCAAGCAGTGAAAAACAGGATAGGTTCATAAATTCTCTCCTTGTGGTCAACATGCAAATAATACACGTATAAGCAAGTGAATAATGTTTTAAGACAGACTTGAAAAACATACACAGCACTACTGTTACTTATTCATTTACTTATTAGAAAGTGGTGTTAATGGTTTGCAAACCTTTCTTCTAAGGTGCACGACCTCTGCGACAACTTCTGCCATCGCTACATCACCTGTCTGAAGGGCAAAATGCCCACGGACCTGGTCCTGGATGATCGGGAGGGCGGTTCCAAGTCTGACATGGAGGACTTCACTGGATCCTGCACCAGTCTGTCAGAGCAGGTGAGACACTGCATGTCAATACAGAACTCCCCCGCTCACCTGTAGCGCTGCATCCACTGGATGACTGAATAATGACCCTGTGTTTCTTGTCTTGTTGGTCGTTCTTCTTCCTCTCCACCTGCTGGGAATTCTCCAACTCTCCATTACTCCACTTTCAACCTCCCCTCTCTCTCTCTCTCTCTCTCTCTCTCTCTCTCTCTCTCTCTCTCTCTCTCTCTCTCTCTCTCTCTCTCCCTCTCTCTCCCTGCAGAATGCATCATGGCTTCGGGAGCCAGATGAATGTGCCTCTACTCCTCTGGGAACACCAGGCACCTGTGGCCTGCCCTCACACAGCACAGCAGACAACTGCAGCGACACAGGTACATACACACAAACTGGAAATGATGTGTGTGAGGGACAACACTGCACAGCACAGATACAGGCCGGGAATCTGAGGTGTGCATGTACTCAACTGTCAAATCTGCAGCAACAGTCACACACAGCCCGTTATGCAATGAGCCCTACTTTGAACTTTATAGTTTGATTTCAGCTGCGTCACAACAGTTCGTTCTTTACATTTGTGTGTGAATGTGAAAATGAGTCGTCAATAACAAAATAAATGTATGAACACTGATATCAAATGGCAGCAAACATTGTTATTATTATTACTACACATAGTATTTATCATTTGGACCCTTGTTTACCTGGTGTCCCTACAGGCGATGGTCTGGATGGAGGACTGGGCTCCCCCAGCACAGGAGAGGAGGATGAGTCCGACAGAGACCGGAGGAACAACAAGAAGAGAGGGATCTTCCCTAAAGTGGCCACAAACATCATGAGAGCGTGGCTCTTCCAGCACCTGTCGGTGAGCCAGCTTTGACTCTGGACAATAGTCTGCTGAGCGGAAGCAAAATAAAGAAAGCTTGTGTGTGGCTGTGGATGAGGGAATGATTATATAAAGTGATGGTTCAGTGTGAGAGCGAACATCAGTGATAAGAATAGACAGAGAGGTGGAGCGAGTGTTATAATGGAGGTCAATTAGATTAAATGAAAAATCGGGGGATTAAGTGATTATGTGAATATGCTCGCTAGTGAATAATCGTGGAAGTGATAGAAATGGAGAGAGTAATTGTTGATGAGGTGGTTAGATTGATAATTAGCTATTAAATGAGGCAGGTCAAATGTTGCTTTACACCATTTATTACTGTGTGTGTGTGTGTGATAGAGAGAAATATTGGAGCATGAGGAGTTGCTGAGCTCGATAAATCCGTTGTAGATTTGAATTCAGAAGGAAGCTCGTCTGTGGTCACACAGGGTTCATATATATATAATCTTTTATTTTTCAAGATTTCAGCCTCCACGTGAATTCAGTTCCGTCTCTGCAAGACAGCGACAAACATTGCGCCCCAAAACCTGGTGTGTGTTTGATTTCCTTAACCCCTGCTCTGTGTGTCCTCACCCAGCACCCATACCCATCTGAGGAGCAGAAGAAGCAGCTGGCTCAGGACACGGGACTGACCATCTTACAGGTCAACAACTGGTCAGTGCACACAAAATCAATACACTAATTCTAACCTTACAGCTTATCAATCAAGAGTTAAACTGACTTGTTTAAATGGAAAGTGTCAAGTTTCAATTTGACAACAGGGCCGTAACCACGTCAATAGCATATTGGCGTGAGAGTCTGATGCATAAATGAACAGTATCTACATTTTACATCTCACCACAGTCACACTTTTTGCTTAGCAACTCTTGAAAATGAAAGGTGGCGCTTTCAAGACTTTTACAGAGACCGTGATCGACTTTATTAGAGAGAAGGTTGTAACAGAGGCAGAAATGTCCCTCTAAGCATTTTTCCTGAAGCTGCAGAGCTGTAAAATCTACTTACTCCATGTTCATAAAGGAGAATAGCAAATCAATATCCAATAATCAGATGATTTACAGCTCCCAGAGTCCCCGTTCACTCCTCAGGCATATATCTTCTGATGCATTCAGTGTAAACACAGACACAGAGCATCTCCATACTGCTGATCAATTTCATGATGCTCAGTTGTCTGTACCTCAGTTTTAAAACTCGCTTAAATAAAAAATATATATGTGTGCTACATGCTAAAAAGTGTATTTTGTAATCTGCTAACTAACATGTTTTTATTTGTTTGTAGACACACACACACACACACACACACACACACACATATACTCACGGTGATCCAATCAATGCAGATCAATCAATTATCACAGGGCCGATCAATACCTGCTCTGCCTTAACGTTGATTTACGCTGCCCCCTGAAAGGGTTAAGGGTTGTAAAATAGAAAAGGTTAATAGTCTCTCCGGTCAGCCTTTTTCTCCATTAACGGGTGGCCCCTCTCTCTCTCTCTCTCCCCCTCTCTGAACACTCTTTCTTTATGTCTCTCTTCCCTGAAAAGGTTCATCAACGCCAGGAGGAGAATAGTTCAGCCGATGATCGACCAGACAAATCGCTCAGGTGAGGGTGGCCGTAATACACTTACTTATATTCTGCGCTTGTGTAATGTGGAGTGTGCGTCTGTTGTGTATTTGTGTCTGATAGAGTGTGTGTCCTCCCACAGGTCAGGGTGGTCCTTACAGCCCAGAGGGAGCGGCCCTCGGGGGCTACGGGCTTGACGGACAGGCCCACCTCGGTCTTCGAACAGCAGGTACGTTTGTCTGTAGGAAAAAATTCCACTGTATATACATACTGGAACAAAAAGTGTAAAATGTACCTCTTTACTTAGAGGACAGATCCAGTCATATTCTTTATTAACTTATATCGTATACTGTATATTTATATGACCATTTCTTTCCGAATTCTGCCAAAAACAAACTGACCAACATGATCCTTCATTACCTCAGACACAGTTACTGTTGTGTAGTTCAGTTCAATCCCACATGTATCGTCCTGCCGGCCCGAGTACTCACTAAAGCACCAAATGTGTATTATCCGGCTGCTGGAAATAGTCCAAAACAAATACACGTTTTCCTCCGGGTTATAAAACATGGGCACAGCTGTTTCTGGAAATTCTTAAAAACCCTCTTTTAAAGATTTAAGTGTTTTACCTCCTCAGTGGGAACAAGTAGGTTTGGGGCTGAGTGCTACAAAAAGCCAGGCAAACTTTTTTCATTACCAGCTAAACAGTCACTGCTGAGTATCGTGCAAAAATGCATATGGTGGATAGAGGTAAGAAAATAAAAAATACAATATAAATACCCCTATCATTGCTGTGCTTTTTCATTAAATACTGTGAATATAAATATTTACAAGCCTAAGTAGAGAGTGACTCACCATTTATTTAGAAATGTGTTAGAGGTGCCTCATGTACACACTTCCTACACATCCTACCACAACTCCAGTGTCTTGCTACACTCTAATTTCACAATTATTTCAGTGATTCATTTATAACCATGTAAACAGAATATATCGGCTACCGGCGAAAATTACATTATAAGGCTGGAACCTCTCAGTTGTTCTATTTTTTATTACCACGAGAAAACAATGTTTTATGATGCTGTTAAAACCTCCTGGACCAGCTGCGGCCTGCGGACGGAATTTAGTCAAACTCACAGTCTAATAGAGCTCGTAATCCTTCCAAGAATAATAAGAAGAAGTACGTCAGGCTGGTGATCAGAAAAATATGTGAAGAATGATTCATAATTCAAATATGTCCATATGAGGCAACACCTGTATTTTTCTTTTAAATAAGCAAAACATTTGATAAATGGTTTAAAACAACAACATTTTTTAAATTGTATTAAATTTTTTTTTCCTCCTTGCATAGCAAACTCTACTTCCATTAATTACATTAATGTGTATTATAAAGCTTGTAATAATTAATTACATAGCTCTCATGAATCTTAAATTGGCCAGAAATTAGTAAAAATCTTGTCAAGTTTGATTGATTGGTGCCGCAATAAAAAAAGTGACGTTTCAGCCTGAAAGATGCTGAGCAGATAATTTTAACAAAACTAAATTTATTTTAGGGTTTCAAAGAAAAATGCATGAAATCAGATCTGTTGTTCATGTAAAGATCATAAAGACAAAAAGTAGATTTTTCACCCTAAAGTTGAAAATTTACAGTTTAAAAAAAAAAAAGTAGTCTATATTTAAAAAAAAATGTGTACAGTTTTTAAAAAAAGGTAGGCTACAGTTAAAACATTTTTTAAATAAATGATATTTAATAAAAATGTTGTCATTTCTAAATATAGAATAAAAAGGTCCCTGTCAGAATAAATATAAATACATACAAATTTTAATGAATAAAATATGAAATATAAAAAAAGTAATTCAAAATAAAGTCACTGAGAAATAAGGAGATCCTGGATAAGTTCTGGATTATTTTACCAAAGACATGAAAAGACAAAAAAAGCTGTGGACTGTAATTGATCAGCAGATTTCTCCACATTAATGAAGCTGTATTCTAAAAACTGATTTCATCTTCTAAAGCCTGTTCCTCTGTTGTTGCCCCACCAGGTCTCCAGGGGATGTCTTCTCTGCAGGGTGACTACTCCAGCGCTCTCTTGTCCCAGCCGGGCTACCCTCCCCACCCAGGATCTTCCCTCCACCCTTACCCGGGCCCTCACCCCCACCCCGCCATGCTGCTCCACCCGCCGCCACACGCACACCCTGCAGAATCACTGCTCGCGCAGGGACTGGACATACACGCACACTAGCTATAGGGGGAGCTGGGGGTGGGGGTGGGGGGTTGTGCGTGAAGAAAAATTACCGTATGAATGTGTGTGTGTGTGAGTGAGTCTGTTTGGCTAAATATGTAAGTGTGTGTGTGTGACTGTGAACGTGCAATGACGCACACAGTACACTATTTAAAGAAAAAAAGACACATTGCTCCGAAAGTTTACATTCCCCACTGAAAGACACTGACCTCAATGTAGCTGTTCCACTTGCTAACACACACACACACACACACACACACACACACACACACAGTCTGGACCCACAGGTTTAAGCCATACCTCTTCCAGAGTAGAAGTGCTTCCTCCTCTCCAAATGTTGCCACTGTGTCCTGTGGGTGAGACACACGCTTTAAACTACACTTCCCATCATCCCATCATGCCTGCTGAACCCACAGGAAGATGCTCGACTGGATCGGAGACACAGATGAATATCGATCCTCAGACTTTTGTACAACAGCACATCGACGTTACTGGATGGGACCTGATCCTGCGAACACGCCTTTTTCACTACCCCCTGTCTTCCTGTGCACGCTGACTGTCAAAGATACACACACCTTCACACACACTTTATTTAAAGCTGATTTGAGTTGTTTTTTTCTTATTCTATTTTTCTATTTATGTGTGCCACTCCAGGCGGATGCAGCTTCACATGAGCTTGTTGAAATGTTAGTGCTCTTCCTCAGCATGAAGCTAAACACTATGAATGACTTCCAGTCTGCCTCGCTCTTGTACCACTGAGCTCCTTAAAATGCCAACAGGTGTCCGATACCTTAGGATCTTTCCTACACATGCAAATACGCAACATATACACACACACACACAACAATACACAATACACTGAAAGCCATTTCTACACACAGACATACACAAACACACAAACTTCTGTAAGCATTTCTAGTACATGTTTGTCTGTGGCAGCCGGCGTTGTGTGAGGGGAGCTGCGGCCAAAGGACTCTTCAAACATTGAGCTCCCTCTCCGCTCTGCTCGGAGTGCTGAAACATTTCTGAATGATGATGGGAAAATATCGTTAAAGTATTAAAATGATTTTTTTCTAAGAAATGACGTGGTCTTCTGTTTGTGTGTGTGTGTGTGGTTCTACCTCTGGTCAGTTAAAACACCCACAAATATTAATAGTGGTTAGTTCATGTAAAGAAATGCATGTCTAACTTGAGAGTTTGTTGATTAATTCGTCAGCTTCTTAGTTATGTTTTTATTTTCTCATACACGTTCTCGCATTAAGACACCAGAATACTGCAGTGCTCAAATTTATAAAAGACATTTTATTCAAAAACGTTTGAATGTTTAAATGATCATAAAACTAGCAGCTATGAACCATATCTTAATCTCATTTAAACCACTTTACAAAGAATAAAGTTACATTTCATTGTGAAGTATCAAATGTAAAACTAAGCTTAATTCATGAAAACCTTTTGGTTACACACAAAGCTCTTCATTACGCCTGTTTTAATGAGACAGCGTCTTTGTTCTTTAGATTTGCACCAAATATTACATTTCTTATACATGATGAACATGAGGTTCACATCCCCGATGATAACCAGTGTAAGCTACTGCACTATACAACATTTAGTGTATAGTTGGGAT
Source organism: Paralichthys olivaceus (assembly GCF_024713975.1). Lineage (NCBI taxonomy): Eukaryota > Metazoa > Chordata > Actinopteri > Pleuronectiformes > Paralichthyidae > Paralichthys > Paralichthys olivaceus. Next base: position 6,223,983 of record NC_091103.1, read on the forward strand.
GCAGCTTATGTCTCTGTCTCTGAATGAAAAGTAAAAGTCAGTTCAGTGCAGGAATTATTTTAAAAAACAATTTGTACATTTTTCACATAGATGAAACTGATATGGTACAAAGATACTGAGACACTCTCCTCTCACGACTTCCCAGAAATCAGGCTGCGCAAATGTTTTAAAACAGAACAAATAAAATGTTTTGTTCTCGATGTACGACAATCAAAACCACTCAGGAATAATTCGACTCCTTCATGAGATGCTTTAATACTGAATAAACATAAGCCGCCTTCACTGTCAAGGGATCTTTGCTTGAGAAATAGTCTAATCTCCCCCCTTTTTTCCAGTCATAAGTCACGTCACTCTGCTCCCTCCCCTGACTATCACTTCAGCCCTGACAGAGGCCTCAGGCTGCAGCCGCAGTCATCTGTCACACGGGCCAGAATATCACAGAGAGGGAGGAAGTCTGATGTTTCTTAATGTTTTATAGCTCAGACCTGAGCACCTGGTGGCCTCGGCAGATATTTTCCCGTCCTCACACTCCTCTTTTCTGCTTCTGCTTATCGCCTTAAATTAAAGATGACGCGTCAACAAGCACAAACACTCTAAACTTTATCACCCTCTACATTAACTTTTCCCCTCGCAGCTCCTGAGGTACACATTCCATTTATAACATTCACCATCTCTTCTCCTCCTCCTCATCCCTTTATCTAACAAACCTCAGCACATCATTTTGCCTCCCTACACCCAGCACCCCAAACACACAACAAACACTAAATACCCACACCCGCCCTGCCCCCATTAAGCCTAAGGCAGGAGGGGTGGGTGGGTCAGGGGCCAGAGTTCCAACAGGGGTCAACAGGAAATGGCTGTTGTCCCCGGCACCAGGGCCCTGACCTCGGTACCCCTCTGCTTTTCATTTCTCTTTGTCCCCTTACACACTGACTCCTCGGCCATGTGGTTCAGGACGAGCCCCTCATTTCTGCTCTTTCTCCTCCTCACAGGATGTTTGTCTGGAATATCACTGTCATGTAAAATAGTGCAGGAACTTTAGTTTCATACTAAACTGTTTTCAACATCAGTGCAACCTCCTGAAGTTCTGAGAGTGACCTCTGATTTACCATAAAGCTCTTTGTGAGACTACATGGGTAGATTTTGCTTTCAGCTCTCCAAATCGTACTTTAAATAAAGAATGACGAGTCTCCTCTTCCTCTCGTTGAACAAAAATGAAGCTAAAATATATAATATATTAAATTGTTTGTATTCATTTTTGATTTACTCCCTCTTGTGGAGGCAGGGGGTTATTGTCTTGAGAAGCCAGTTACACTCTCTCTTGTATTCTCTAGTATCTTATTAGTTTAATGAAGCGTCTGGTTGTCACCTTTGGGCAGATCCAGGCTAGTTGTTTCCCTCTGCTTCCAGTGTTTATGCTAAGCTAACCAGCTGCCAGCTATGGCTTCATATTAAAAGGTCAGCGTGCAGGATTGAGTGGCGTCTAATTGAAAACCCCTCTTGTCACCCTCTCCTTTCAAGCATCAGGAGCATCACCTTTATGTAACATTCAAATCCTATAGAGCCAGTGTTTGGTGTATCTACTCTGGGCTACAGTGGAAACTTGCAGACAGATGTAAGGGCTTATTCTATAAAGGTAATAAAAACATAATGAATCTTGGTTTCAGGTGATTATACACCGATGAAAACAACAATAAGAATATTATATTAGAGTTCTGCCAATAGTTCTCTTTAAATCTTCCACGCTGGAGCTTTAAAATGTGCATTAAGAGTGGCATCAACCTTCTCATCTAATTCTCAGTAATAAAGTGAATAATCGTATCTCCTAACATGATGAGGATTCATTCCATCAGATTTTTTAAAATCTCAGTAATGGTACACTCTCTTCCTTCAGCTCCACAGTGTCTTGACTGGACTCCATTTATAATGTATGAATATCACCTCCCTAAAGATTTTCTTTTTCTCTCCAGCTGTTAGAAAGCACTGATCCTAACGTGTGTAATCCCACAGCATCACAACCAGGCAGGGGTCGGGGCAGAAACAGCCACAGCACATGCAGCACTTCATCCATACGTCAGTGTTGAAACCTCACACAACATAACTCATGGTCAGAGGCTCAGCTTGTGATTGGCTGCCCTGTCTCTCACCGACACACACTCCATTAGATGCTGGGAATTACTCTGCGTACGATCTGACAAAGGGAGAGGAGAACACTCTTATGTGAATTTGCATTTCAGTGTTTGTGCACAGAAAGTCATTTGAAGCCAATAGCACACGGAGGAGCGTGTGTTATTTAACCTCAGACCTTCACAAATCAGAAACAAGTATAATTTATGTATTATACATAAGTCAGTTAAGTTTTCTTACACTGACAAAAATCATTTCACATGAGTTGCATTGCAGTGCTGGTACAGCGTTGGCCCTCGTGTGCAGGATGTTTCATATGCGTTGAGAGTATATCGCTGCATTCCTTATAATGTTTCCATCATTTCAAGACTCCCACTGCTTTGAATTTCATCATTTGGGCTATCGAAGCAAAATGGATGCACGTGTGTAACGTGAACAGCTGCGTGTGTCAGCGCATGAATATGTGTGTGCATAAATATGTACAATTCAATTTTAACATAATGTGTGTGTGTGTGTGTGTGTGTGTGTGTGTGGGAGTTACTCTGGTGGTCATTAATCATTCAATTACACACCTGTCAGAGTTCAGACAAGTGGGAGAGAGGGAGGGGAAGGGAGGGATGGGGTAAAAGAGAGAGAGGGGGGGGGGGTAATGGAGGAATGCAGCAGGGGAGAAAGAGGAAGAGCAGGGAGGAACTGAAAGATAAAGAGAGGGATTGAAAAAGCACCAGGATGGCTGTAAAGAGAAAGAGAGAAAGTTTTATTGTGGGCGTGTGAACGAGCTGTGACAGAGGCAAGCTGCCGGATGGTGACAGCCGCTGAAAGGCCGCAGTAAAGACAACGACACGTACAAGTATTATAAGGAACAAGTGACAGATGAGCACGAGGCAGGACAGGACAGTAAAGACGCAGCCAAACTCTGAGCTTCATCCAAACTGACGCAATCCTGAGCTGAAAGGGAAGCAGAACCAGAAATGATGACTTCCAGGTTGTTTTCACTTCTGTCCGTTCAAGAATTAGCTGAAAGAATGTGGTACAGGTCAGGGGAGAGGAGACGACATTCGGGTGCGGATCTGGATCAGGAAGCAGATATAAGAGTTCCCCCCCCCACACACACATTTTCACCTCTCAGGGAGTAATTCATGAATCTTGATGAAAGGAATCTGGCAGGTTTAGGGGACTGGTGTTTATGAGTGGGGTGATGTGGTTCAGCTTGATTGAATTTAAATGGACTGTTGGGCCTCGGTGGAGGTATGATGTTTACTGAGTGCCATTCTACTTGTTTTTTTATTTGCATAAAAATAGACCAATATTCTACATTTAAAGCATTAAAAAAACTCCCTTTTAACATTTTGAGGCTGATGCATCAGTGACAATAAGACAAATTCACAATGAGTTCTATTAATAGCTGGCTATTTCTGAGGTACTTTGTACTACACTGGCTTCCTGTTTCAACTGAGAGCTGAAACTTTTACTGTCCTCATTTTAATCATCAGACAAGAACATCGTTGACCTCAAATGTTCCATGAATAAATATAAATAAATAAATAAAACCACAACATGAAAATATGTCCGACAATGATCTGAAGTAAAAGTGTTTCTCAGCTCAGAAGCTTATAATTATTTTCATTATTGATTTACTTGATGACAAATTGCCTTTTAAATGTAGAGGAGCAAATTGGAACACTGAATAGAAATGAAGTTGACTTGAATTAGAATGAAATTGAATAAACACATGTAACTCAAATTTGAGTTATAAGGTATAAAAATCACACCATCCGTCTTTATCCTAATATTTCATACTGTTTGACTGAGCTCTTCACAATCTAAATGTTATAATTTCTTTAATTGTTTATTGATAGTTGTGCATGATCGGAGAAAATAGTGCCGGTGTGTTGTTTGTGCTGCATGTGTCACCTTCTTATACAGTATATGTTTAAGTGTTTGTATACGTGAGCAGCCCCCATCTGTGTGTGTGTGTGTGTGTGTGTGTGTGTTGCAGTCTCCATGTTTAGCTGCAGTACGTGAAATGCCTCAGGCCACAACCATCTGTCCCCCCTCCCTCATTTTACACACACACACAAACACACACACTCACACTCTCTTCTCCCCTCCTCCCCCCTCCTCGACTGCCTCCACCGCTGCCACATATCTAATTTATGGCTGTGGTGAGTGCGTTACACAGACTCATGTATGCATAATATATCACGTGTGTGTGAAAGAGCTGTGTGTGGTACGGAGAGTGTGCGACACTGTTGACTGACCAGCAACATCTTGACCACAACTCCTTCGCCAACACATCCCAACTGTGTGCTTGTGTCTGTGAGTGTGTGTGTTGAATGTGTGATCCAACATGTAGCACTGTCTTTCTTCCAAAGTCTTACACCAGATCTGACAGCACTGATAAAGTGAGAGAGGAGAAAGGGAACGTCTGTGTGTGTGTGTGTGTGTGTGTGTGTGTGTGTGTGTGTGTGTGTGAAGGCCCAGCTGTTTCTGGGCTTGACATCCACATGCAGGCAGAATGCCAGATGTCTCATTAGGCAAATTTGATTGGCTCGGTCATTTAGAATGCAGCGATGAGACGCTTCCATATGTGTGTGTACATTTACATAAGAGGCCCCCCTGTATAACTATTGACATGTGTACATGTATGTGCATCCATTAACTATTTTTCTAACCTTTGTATTTACATGCAGTTAATTACATAGTAATTGCAAAAAAGACCCAGATAAACTATAAGTAAAATGAATATTATAGAACAATGAACTGGAAAATACAGTTTAATTAATAATACGTAAAATAGATTGAGATGAAATGTTGCCAACTCTGCGTCCAAATTCATTTTCATGCTCCACAATATTTTTTAAACTATGTGAAGCAGCCGGCGATTCAGATTTCTTTGCTGTTCTACAAGTGCTTCACTGAATAACTTCAAATGTCAACTGGTGAATTCAATGCTATAAAGTTTCTACTTTCACTGCTCGTGTTTTCACTTCAACTACTGTAACAGCTTATTATGTAACTTTTAAGTTGACATTCAGTTTAACTGCCTTTTCAATCTCAACTTCTGGTTTATCGTCTCTCCTTGTTAACTGATTTATAAAAAACTTTTCACACAGGCACTTTATGCAATTCAGAGTGCACTTTAAGTATAAGTACTATAAGTAAATTTGTTTCTCAAGTTTTTGGAAGAAGCAGCTGAGGTGTACAGATAAAATATTTAGGGGAGAGGGAAGCAAAAATAATAAACATGTCATTCAACTTATTCAAAGTGTCATCGCAGCACCTTCTGAAGTTTGACTTCCACTGAGGTCACTTCCTTTAATCTTGCAGTAAACAGCTATAAATATGAACATGAGTCACTTTCAACTCCTTCAATGCAGTATATCTGCCATTTCGACTTTTTGCATCACTCCCACATGTCATTTTGTTGAGACCTTAACTTCAATAGCTTCTTCCGCGGACATTTTTTTTCTTCAAATCCCTTCAGCTTCTTAAATCTATGCAACCACTTGAAAGAAAGCGCTTCAATTTCAACTGCTTCTTCAGGGCAGCATTAAACACACAACACATGTACAGTTTTTTAATAATGTTACTGTATGCAATACTGGTTTGTGTATGCATGTATGTGTGTGTGTAATGTGTTGGAAGAAATAGGCAGTTGCTGCATTCACTAACATGGTTTCTCAACATATTTAGAAAATACAGAAATAAATCCATATTTTATTACTTTTCCTGTTTAATTTATTTCCTACTATAGATTATACCTCCCTGCATAAAAAAAAAAAAAATCTAACCTATGTATTCTACTGTAAATACATAGAAGCTGTAAACCTTACAACAGGGTTAATGCTGCTCTCTAGTGGTCCAAAAGAAGACATATACTTGTGTTTGGAAAAGTACTTAGCTGATACCATCATATGTCTTTTTGAACTTGTTGAGAAGCACTTTTGAGTTAAATTTCAACAATGAATTTCCTACAAAACAAGATCGATTTATCCGAAATCAGCTGCTGAAGAAAGCACAACACATTTAACAACAGGAGCGTTTTTATTTAACTTGTGTTTGCTCTAGTCTTTTTGCAAATTCTCATTTGTATTTTAATATATGCACTCATCAAAAATAACTTCACTTTAAATTAAACAGAATATAAAATAATTCCAGTTCATGTTGCCCTTTACGAAATGTAATAGTCTCCAAACAAATACAAAATGAATAAGACGATAAGGTTTAACATAACTCTTGTATCATTAAATCTGAGCTGTAGTTTCTGAGGAAACTTAAGCACATTTCTGAGGAAAAGGTGGATTGATGGCTGACAACTGGGAAACTATAATGAAGTGATCAGAGTGATCAATTATTACATATAAATAAGTTAAATATCAGCTGAAGGGAAAAACTGATCCTCTGATATATTTACACAGGGAGTCTAAACATGTCATGTTTTCTATAAAGTTTAATTTATTTACAATCACCTGCAACATGAAGTCTTTTAAGCCAGATTAACTAAAGAGTTATATTTGCACATTTTATTTGAAAAGGTTTTTTGTAATTGGGATAAAAAAATTTTTATTTAAAATTGTATTTATTTATTTTTTAACAGAAAATTGTTAGATCATAAAAAAATAAAAATGTAGGCCTTGAATCATTTGGAGTCCCTCAGAGGAGTCACATCGCCTCAAAAATCCTCATCATGGTTTGACACCACTACATTATTAATACTAATCAAAAGCTTTCTTTGGTATTTTTTACATCTTTTTAATTTCCCTTATTCTTCTTCTACCGGTTTTAATTCTGCTTGTTTGTCTTCTTCTGCTGCACATGGATTCTGTCTGTTTTCCTGTTTGCTTCCTGTTCCATCTTGCTGGTGACAGTCTGATCCTGGAGAAGGAGTCTGTGATTGGTCCTCGTGTCCTTGCTCTCTCTCCGTCTCCTCTCTCAGCTGCTGCAGAGCCCCTGCACTGCTGTCTCTCTGCTGCTGTGACTCATCAGGATGAAAACAATCCTTTTCTTTTCCAATCTCCTCTGTAGTCACAGTGTCGGTGTCACAGTTCCGCGGCCCCGTCTCCAGACACATCTGTCTGCGAATGGTCCGTCGATGCTTGCTGCGGCGAGACTGGTTGCAGTGCAGGGTGCGCCTGCGATGCCATTGGTTAAGAGACTGCTGGGCCTCCACGCTGAGCTGACGAGCTGCCAGTCGTGGACGGAAACTGCTGATGTAGTAGAGAGAGGCGTACAGAGTTGTGAGGTAGTAGCCACCTGTTGATGTGGGGAATGAAGGAAAGGAGACAGTCTGTGACTTCGGATTGTAATTTAGCAGCACAGACATAGTTTAGTCACTGAGTTTAGGGCATGAGGTCATTCCCAAATCATAAGGAAATAGTAGCAGGTAGTAGCAACAAACTTGCAATTCACTAAGTCTGATGTTTGACTTTGTTTTACATTTACATTTTATTATAAGGAATATGTGTGTTTTGGAGAAAACTGTATTCATGCAGGTGAAATTGAATGGGAAATCCAATATCCTGTTATTATTATTATTATAATTTACTGCATAATTTTGAGTGTCCATTATAAAGGGTCGAATGAAGGAATGAACAAAGAAGGGATTTTGGGGCTGCGTCCTTCAGAGGCTGAATTGGAGGACCGAATGCGTCACAGGGGCAGGAATAGGCGGTCCCATTTTGAAGACCTCTTCCAATGCAGCAGAGAAATGTGTTCTTTAATTCTAGAGAAATAAAAGCTTCAATGTTGGAACCCCCCCCCCCCCAGTATCATGACACATGTAAAAAAAAAACATGGGGCATTATAACTTCCTCCTTGTGCCCAAATTACGCTCAGTTGCTGGGCAACATGAAAAGGGGCAGTACAAAGGGACTTTATAGAACAGACCATCTCGTTTCCGTTTCATCTGAATTGTGGTCTGTGTGGCCCACAAAGACCGCCTCCTTCTGGAGAGGTGTCACAAAGTAAATTTACTTTCTCGCTGTCAGCCCGGACACCAAATCTTCTCATATGGTTTGCAACCATTAACTTTATTTCACATAGGATTTTCTTTGAGTGAAACTGAAACAAAGAGAAAACCTTTTAACAAGTTTTCAAACTCACGAACTGATTCGGAGAGCAAACTATGGGTGTGAAAAAGAAAACTTAACAGCGCATGTGAGCAGTTCCAGGAAACATGAAGACTTACAAATCAGCCAATGTGCCCACCTACAGGGGTGGTGGATATTTTAACATCCTATTTTTTACTATGTGGGTTATGGTAGAAATGTGTGTGCAGCATAAGGATGTGTATCTGTACCCTCTCCCTGTAGCTGTGTGGGGTCCAGGAGCTCCATCATGTAGTCTGTGTCCAGCTGTATGGTGACCACATCGCTTCGGAGCAGCACCCATGTCAGGCAGGGCAGAAAATCATCTGCTCCAAATACTGTACCTGCAGGAAAGGAGAGAATGTATTTAAAAGGACATTAAGAGACAAACAAGGAGCCAGTCCACTCACAGAGACAAGACAGACAGAACTAGAGAAGTAAAAATCACGACCAGTTTACCTGAGCTACAGTTTGTACTCATGCTCTCATAGATGCTCTTGCAGACTTTGAGCAGGATCTTGACCTTCTTGTTCGGGGAGTAGGCTTCATGCATCGCCATCCACCTCTGCTGGATTCGCTCCAGGCTGATGCTGTCAGGAACCCCAACTCCTGCTGACCCTCCCAGCTCCTCCACCTCATTCTTTTCCAGCACATGCAGATTGCTCTGGAGAGACTTGAAGCTGCCATCATTAGTGCGGGAGGTGTGAATGCAGGAGTAGAGGTGGGTGGAGACGGGCTTCAGAGCCACTTTGTGGAGGGAGAGCTCCACCAATGAGTCTGCAGCGGGTTTAAGAAGGTAATTGAAGTCAGAGGAGAACCAATCAATCATCTACTGAGTTATGACTTTAACAACACAAGTTCTTTCAATAAAGCACACAGCTGAGATTTAGATTTATCCATCTTCTGTCAAAGTTCACCGTTTGCTCACTCACCTATCTCTGAGTCGCTCAGATCAGTAATGCTGTCCAACAACGCCTGGATTTCTGGGTAGTCCAGCAGAGTCTCCCTCAGCGATGAAAGTGATGATCTTACTTCCTGTAGGAATTCTGACCCCGTGACCCCATCGGAATCAGCCCCTCCCTTCTGCGTCGCCTCCACGAATCCTCTCACGGCCTCTGCAAATGAACTGCCTCTCCGCTCGCTCATCTCTTGCACACGATTGGAGAGTCTTTTCTTCTGACATACCAGCCCGCCGAGCACTTGGCCCACTGCAGAGAGCCGATGTATGACCTTGTCGGCCAAACGGTGCGCTGACGGGTGGTGGAGTGTAGGGCTTTGAATTTGGGACTCCTGCTCCTCCTCAATGCTGCTGACTGACAGCGAGTCAAGCTCCAGAGACGGGGGGTGGAGCAAGGATGAGGGCCTGGGTGGGGGCAGCCAGAATCCATCTTCGATCCAGGACACCCTGTGAGGGGACTGAGGGAGGGGGCTGCCGCGGTGCAGCAGCTCGGACGCGGCGTAATTTAAAGTTTCAGGTGTGGAGGGAGGAGATGAATCCAGGCTCTCCATGCTTGCTCTGGGTGGGGGGCTGCAGGTGGAAGTCCGGCTTGGCCTCCTGAGGACCACCTCTGCTGTGGCAGCTGGTGTTGATGGGGTTTGTGAATCAGCTGATCTAGCTCTGGTTAGACCTGGATAAGGAGACAGAGTATGAACACCACGTTACTGTGACTGCGGCTTTTAAGGCAACGTATGTCCCTTTTTCATCGTTCAAAAAACCCACTAACAATTGCATTTTGTTTGCAACGGGAATTGATTCAATCTTCATTCACTCCTTGTTCAAATGTCTCTGCAGTAGACAAGAGTTTGAATTGTCTCCAGCTCTGATCAGCAGTGATTGAAGGGAGACACACGGCTAAGCTAACCTACCTGTGCCTGTAGCTTCATATTTTAGTGACAGATTTGAGCGGTGTCAATCTTCTTAACCCATTATTAGCAATAAAGCTGATGAGTGGACTTCCCTACAGTGTCTTTGTAAAATGATGACAGTATGGCTCTGTCAATTTCTCTGGTTAACTTGGACCGAAACACATTGTTGCAGAGTGTTTTAATTATTTTTACATGCAGAGTATCTGGGTTATATCTAAACGCTTGGTCAAACATTCCTCCAGGGAATGGAGAACGTAAGGTCATGTGGGTGAACTGACCCAAAAGTGGGAGAAGCACATTTCTGAGAATATCTTTCAGTGCAGTGTTTATTTCCACCAAGGTCCAACAGTCTCCTTGTGAAACCACATTTAAATTCACAAGATCCAGATTTTTATATGGATCTGCATCAAATTACACACACTCATAAATATCAGCAGCCTAAAAATACCTGATTTTCATTAAGATCTGAGAAGGAGTCTGAGAAATCCACAAAACACCCTCGCAATATTAAAGGAAGTGAAAAAGAATTCTGGAAACACTTTATATTAGGGAACACATATCAACCATTAACTAGTTGCTTATTAGCCTGGATATTAGAGGCATATTTGCTCGTTATTAGTTATTATGAAGCATTTATTAATGCCTTATTCTTAATGACCTTATTCTGCAACTACTCCATTGATTAACAGTTTCCCTTAATAACCTCCTAATTACTGCTTATTGATGGTAAGTAAGGAAGTTGTTGTACATGAATTACAATCAAGTGCTTGGATATGTTCAATTTAATGGCTCCACAGTTTACACATACTCCTGCTAACAAACAAACAAATGTAAAATAAAAGAGAACCTCCTTAGCGGAGGTACTAAATACAAATTCATATGTAAAAGTAACTCATCCTCACCAGAAGTCTCCACACTGGCAGGAGAGGGTCCCTGGTCCAATGAGATGGCCCGTTTATTGTGTAACCCAGCCCCTGCCCACGGCCGAGTGGTGCTGAGGCGTCGCTCTCGCCTGTAGGTTGATGTCTGTGTGGTGCACTGCGCAGTACGCTCCCGTTGTGTCAGCCAGTCATCTCCATGATCACGTATGTAGAGGGGATTGATGATACACAGGGCCCCGTTGGTGGAAGTCAGCTAAGGAAACACACAAACACAAAGATGGTGTGTGACACACTGAGCACCACAATTTAGCTGTAGAAGAAGCTTTAAGTCACTGCTGACATGCAGACATGTGAGTGAACAGTTACACATCCAGCAGAGATGAAGTAATGTTAACTGTTGAGTCATTGCTACTGAAAGTTTCCCCATGTTGGAGCCGGAGTACAGGGGTCATTTACCTGGATGGAGCACATGACGGTGCTTGGCTCCCTTTGGGTCATTTCATCCATCTGTTGGTCAGGAGGTGAGCTGAGCCACGTTTCTGCAGAAACAAATCATACACTGATTAAAAAATACGCTCTTCAAGGCATCTCATTTAATGTTGGTTATGTTGGACTATCATGTTTGTTATGTATTTGGAGCAGCTCCATTCAGATTTAAAAACTAGCATTAAAACTTTAAAATCAATCTTGTGGCTCACTGGCAGTGTAGAGATTCAACAACAGGGCTGGTGTGGGCTGTCTTTTTAGATTTAGTTAAAACTCTTGCAGCTACATTTTAGTTGCATGTACGTAAAAGTCCATTGCAGTTTTTTAATACTTCCTCTTGCTGAGGATACGAGACAAAGTCAGATAGAGTGCGAAAGGACTCACTGGGTTCAAGCTGAGAGAGGCGATCCTTGTTCTTGCCGGTGACGCTGTAGATCCACTGAGGAATTGACAGACAAACAGCCAACACATCCCTGACACACAGGGAGAAATTACAGTGATGAAACAAACTGATTCGTGAGGTTTGCACAGACCTGAGAAATGAATTCAAAACTATTTTAGAAAAAAGATATTTCACTGAGACCTCATATAACATGAATAGCCATAGAGACTAAAGAATGAGCAGAGGCATAAACGTTTGTGCTTCCCCGTACTGTAGTGATAAAATGTTGTGGAAGGAGGAAGTTTAAACAATCAAAAATAGATATCTGAGATACGGCAGGTCCTCACCTGGTCACAGAGTAGAAGAACACCAGCTGAGCCAAGTCAGAGAAAGAAAGACGAGACTCAGACAGCTGGAACACTGAGAGAGAAAGAGAGAAAGAGTGGGTATTACCCTCATTATGAAAATACATTCCTGGAAACAAACAAAGCTTAAACAGGCAACACTAACAGGGTGTCTAAAGAAAAAAAAAGCTGTGATCAGCTTGGTCACAGTAACTTCAGTGTTCCTTTAATCAGTCTATTATTTTATTATCTCATACCACGTGGGTCACTTCAGTCTTTTTTTTCTTTACACATACTACATGCATGTACAATAAAAACAACATGGATTGGTGTGAGTTGTATCAGCACTCAAAGGGAGTTACCAGTTTAAGGAACCAGAATTTGCAGTTTACCGCAGGTATGTGTGGGTGTGTGTGTGAGTATTACCTGCTCTCACCTGTACAATTTCCAGACACACTCATTCAACAGCAGCAAGTACAAAGAACCTGATGTGGTTTTATAAACTTACTGCAACTGTTTATCAGTTTAGTGCGACGTTTTTCGGCAGAAGCAATGAGTCATTAAATAACGGCTGAAAGTGACTGAATGGGGAACTTAGAGATCATGCACACACACATGCACGTCTCTCTATAGTTGTGAGGACACTCACTGAAATAATGCATTTCTTAACCTTAAACATCACAACTAGATGCTTTAACCTAACCCTCAGCCTAAACCTAATTCTAACCCTAAAACCAAGTCCTAACCCTCAAACAGCCCATTGAATTTGTGAGGACCAGCCGAAATGTCCTCACTACGTCACAATGTCCTCACCGTGATGGTATTGAACCAAAATTGTCCCTCATAACTATAGACAGACATGCATGTGGACGCACACACACAGTCATTTCTCCATACCTCCAGAGGACATTATATGACTTCCATTAATTTCAGGGAGACTTACTCAAACATTGCCAATCATTACTACTTGTCTAACTCTAACCCTCACTTTAAAATATCATGATTTACATGATAGGGACGTGATATTTCGTCCCCACTGATGTAGGTCCCCATAACGTGGTTAATACCCGGTCCACACACACAGACTCACATTAAGACAGATGCTCTCAAACAGAGACACACAGAAATAACTCCATGTTTGCATAAGACGGGTAGCTCCATACCTTTGCCTGTGCTTTTGATGGTATAATCGAGAATGGTGTCATTGTCTCCTCCAGCAGACACACACAGCAGGCTGGGCAGAGACGTCGCAGAGTCCTGCACAACTAGGAAACTCTGGAGGGAAACACACACACACACACACAGACGCACACACACACAGACACACACACACACACACACACACACACACACACACACACACACACACACACACACACACACACACACACACATAGAGAGACACACACAGTGACTCATTTTAGTAAGTGAAGTGTAACAGAAATTCGTCATGGGAGGAGACATCTTCTCTGAAATGTTCAATGACAGGACTCACATTGAAAAGGAAAATGCTGACAATACAAAATAGAGAGTAAAGAAGAAAAACAACACTGTGCCAGTATTTCTATGACAAGGTTGTATTGATTAGGTATTGATCATTAGTCATGATGTCATTTTTCACAGGTTCAGTGATGTGATAGTGATTTGTTTGGTGATAAAGAGCTGATATGATTGTATGGAGGCTTGATACTGACTAACTGAACGTGGCTCAGTCTCTTGTGTTATACTGTTTGTATTCTTACTTTAAATACATTAAAAATAAACAGCATTATTTTATGTAAACTGTACATGAACTCTTTACAGTCAGACTCTTTGCCAATAGCAGTAATGACAGCTCTGACTCTCATGTGGCTCAATCTGATTATTATAAACCGTCTAATACAATTAAACCCACTTTTCATCGACGCTAAACATTTTGAATTATATGATAATTTGGTTGAAACACAAAATGTATTCTATCATTCATTGGTTCCTACATGAACACACAGTTTTTGCCAAAGTTTGAACAATTAGATTTTTTCATAGAAGTTATTTCTGTAGTTTTTGTTTTGCCTGTGTGTTTTCCTGGTTCAAAGTGGAAACAGTTCAGTTTAAAACAAAGTGATGTATAATATTTGTAGCTCTCACTTGGACTTGAGCAACAATATCTACTTTAGCAACATGTTTTTGTTAAGAATGAAGGGAACCGAGTCGTGGGCATTCAATAAAACAACAAACATTTGAACAGAGAGCATTGTAAAGCCAGTCTTTTTTTCTTCACTGATGATCTGACTACTCTGCAAACACTGACTGAAACACAACTAAACCTTTGGTTGAGACATATTTACCTGGTTATAACAATATACATGCAACTAATGGCACCACAAGTGAACTGAGCTGTTGAACACTAGCACACATTTATACACACACAGAGGAAGTGGCTTTCAATGTCAGTGTGACCAGAAGTTGAGTCGAGTTCACTGAAATCACCAAACTATGAGCATGCTGACGTTTGACAGATGAGATGTTCATAAATATTTCTCTCTTGATTAAAACAGCAGAGTTTAGTCAGAAATAAATTAACATTTAATTTGAGAACTAGTTGGGATGCAAAACATTTCTGTGTCAAAACCAACATTACTCATGCATCGTGTTATTTCTAGATAAAGTTTTACATTTCTCTGTAATTATTGTCATGTGACTCATTCAAAAAGAAAACTGATAAATAAATGTTTGCTCCACTCACATTCTCTCTTTGTAGCTGACGGTCGTTTCACTGACTTGCACGTGCTGTTATCCAACACTACTTCTGCACTCAGCTCAAAACTGCTGTTCATTATGTTGAAGTTGAATAGAAGAGGGAACTACTTTTGTGACACAGAGATTCTGTATCCAGGCCTGCTAAGAACACTTCTGTTGTTAAACAAAATTACATCTTTGCTCATTTGAGACAATTTTGACAAATAACGTGAGCAGCAAACTAACCTGGAGGTGACAGGAGGATGCTGGATTATATGTTAATGAATGAAACAGTGAAAAGAAGGAAGAGTGAGGATCAGGGAGAAGACATGACGGGAAGATAGGAAAGTAGAAGGACAGATGAAAAGAAATTGAGACACAAAAAAATATCCCATTATTTTAGCTTCTCAAACGAGAAGAGACATAAGTCAAACTAACGATAGGTCATCAAAGTAAAAAGAAAATACTATATAATATATAATAACAGAGGCCACAGTCTCATTAACATTTGATGATGACCTATCGTTAGTTTGTTATTATATAGAAACACAAGTATTTTATGTGTTTCTGTAGCCAGGATGGAGACTGAAGGCTGAAGACCCAGAAGAGAACGATTCAGTGTTTGCACGCTACGTGTGTGAAACTAACACGTCAGACATCAATACTTTTTATTGTTAAGATTTTGTAAAATAATTTCCTTGCATACACGGACCTATTTCAAGACTTTCTCTGAATAAGTGAAGCAGCGTCAGAGTTGATGTAACTATGATGTAAATGTCATACTGACATGACGACTGCTTGATTGACTGACGGGTGTTTGTAAAGAAGAGTTTACAGTACAGCTCACCCCTGCAGGTGTCCCACAGATTGCAGTGTGGGCCCCTTCCCTATCCCAGGGTGCTCTGGGACACCAGGCCTCCTGACAGCCTCTGAGCTGCTCCAGGAGCGACGGCCTCCTGCTGAATGGTATGGCCGTTGTACCGTTAACTGGACTATGAACTGCCCTGGACACAAACACATGGACGTGTTTATGCACACAAACAAACAACAGCTCAGTTGGAATAAAAGTTACAGTTTTCATAAAGTCTGATTCAGGGATTCCTATTCAGAAATTTTCAAAAATCTAAAAAATGTCTGAATTCTTAGAAAAAGCATATTGCTTTGTGGTAAATACTTACATGTGTTGCACTGGTTCAGTTGGTTCATGTGACCTTTCTCCTCTACACTATTAGCACATTCCTACACATGTTGTAATCGTCTCTCTTCAGCTCTTCCTTTCTACACAGAACAAAATGTTGCTCAAGACTGCAAAAAGAAAATAGGAAGCTCACATGCTCCTCAAACACACATCCTCCCCTGAGTGTTTTGTATTTTAAATTTCAGGCTAACTGTCGTGCTGCTGCCACGTTTGCTGCCTTGTTCTGCATCCTGCTCGTACTGGCGTCTGTTGAACTTTGTGTTTTCTTATGAAGCTGCTCTGCGGATTTCACACGGCTGCTGCTCTTCATCGTCACTCCTCTCCTCCCCACAATTCTTTATGTGGTTAACCCTCATCTGTACACGGCATGAACACTGAGACGACACTGTCTCCTCTCCGAACAGCTACATCTGTCTGTTGTTTCTCTGCAGCAGTGATGGGAAGGGTTCAAACCTTTTAAGTTGAGAGCAGACCGGGTGTGTAAATGCATCACACAGGTCTAAGACGACCTGTGAATACATGAAAAAACAAGAGATACATGCATTAGACTCAACTTTGAATCGATCTGTATTTTGTGATCACACATTGGGGGTGGGGAGGTTTCAAGTCTTTTTCATAATCACCCACACGCAGGTTGGTTCACTGACTGCCCGACAGTCCTAATGGAAACCCCATCTAGAGGTGTTGCTGATTGGTCAACTTTTCCATGTAGCATCTTCACACTTTCCTACCTCATGTTTGTAAGAATCATTTTGGTGAAAATGCATTAAAATACTGAGCTGTTTTGATCACAGGCCATGTTGTTTCCCAAGCTGGGCCTTGTACAGTATGTGTTACCTGAGTGCCCTCATATGTCACTTTGTGAATTATTTATCACCATCAGAAACTCTTGGTCTTCATGTGCTAATAAAGACAGGAACATTATTCTAGCTTGTCATTTAAATCAAAGTACTAGTGTGGCTAAATACAGCTCTTATACGCCTAGTATTTATACGACTAGTTTCTTTGTGAAATTTGTTGTCCCAAAAAAAAGTTACGACAGTCTCATAAGGACATAATAAGTATTGTTTATGTACAATATCTGAAGGTTTAAGATAATGATAAAAGGAAGCACAAACCACACTGAAAAGTTCACATTTAGCACGTGAACCACATTGTCTTTGATGTTGGCACATTTCAAAGTATAATCAATGTATAATGGGCTGTGTGACAGAAATTATTACAGCTATGGTTTTGATTACAGTGTAACCATGAAGAGTCACAAGTAAATATGGTAAAAGGCCCCAACAACATCGTTTACATTGATCTTTAAATGGCTATAAAACGTATTTTCTCAGAAAGCTTCTTACTAATTGAATCTTACTGGTTCTACATGAAAACAAACATTCTTCCCAGAGTCACATCAGTTTTTTTATTACAATGTTTTGTTCCAATAGTTTTACTGTGATTAGCTGGAAAAATGTGATGCCAAGTGTTTCTGTGCATTGGTCACATGCAACATGTGGATCACAATGTGTTGACGCACTGTTGGGTTGTTTCCCAGCCACTGTGTTATTTATTTATATATATATATATATCCGTTTCTATATTCTACATATGTTCTACTAATTATAGCCTAAAACAGCCACATACATGTAGTTGAATCAACTCATTCAGTCTCAACAAAACTGAAAGGTGTCAGGTTTACAATGGCAAATTTATTGCAAGACTTTCGTATTGGTTTCCATAATATTGTACAGACGTTCACGCTACTGTGCCCACCCCTTTATTTCTATATGTCACAGTAGAACAATTCATTCTCTTCCAAATATCCCAAATACAGTGGAAAACAACAACAGAGACCAAAAAGCCTGGGACAGACTCATTCTATACAGATGCTTAAATAATTCCCTTACAATTATCAAGCGTACAGTTCATTTTAGGCCTTTTCATACAAGACAACAAACTGTTGTCGCCTACTCCAAGAAGCTTCAATTTCATGCACTCTTTTAGAATGTATGAGGTTCATGGACTGCATGTGTGATGATGTCCGCTCTCCCTATATTCACTGTATGTGTGTGTACTGTATGTGTGCACTCATGCAGCATGTGATATGTTCCTGGACTCTAACTGTTGCTCTTCTGGGAGAAGCTCTGCCCTCCTGTTACTAGACTAGACTAATACAGAGCCAAACTATTGTCCAGTGGCAGGTGTTCTATGCGAGTGGACTCTGACCATCAGATCTGGAGCAGGACTATACACTGATGTCACCTATGTTCTTTTTAAAATCGGTAAATTGTGAGGATGTGAATTTTGTATTTACGCAATGAAGACACAAATACCGATTAGAAGATAATCTGCATGAGGGGTTATTATAATCTTCTGCTTATAGAAATGAAGCTGATTCCGGCAGACAATATCACTATAAGTGGCTTCCACTTTGCTTCACTATGAAACTCTTTCATTTTCTTATATTAAATTACACATTTGTTGTTAGGAAAAATCAACTTTCAACCAACTGAAGTCCAGGCAACAGAGGGAGCAAAGCTGTGATTATAGACTGTGCATCATGTAAAGTTTGTAGTTTCATAATATGAAGAGAGCATAACTTCCCCCCCATGAACATCTAAAAACATTGTGTTAAAAAATTAACAGAAATGTGTTCATACAGGAGCAGAGGGTCAACATGAAAAAAATATGAGTCAAAAATCAAGAGAATATTTTCTAAATTTCAATAATCCTGTTGTTATATCTATTACTACCTAAGTTCACCTTTTATGAAGTTATTATTTCATCTATGTGATACTTGCATGAGCGATTCAATACACAACAGCCTTGTTTCCTTTTGATGGTTAATAAACTGGAATCAGTGACTGAAATGAGCATGATATTTGAAACAAAAGCAAAATAGAAGTATCTTGACTAGTGGTTCAGATGTAACATTGTATATCTAAGATGCAAAAAAGTAAAGTCATGTCAGTAAAGTGCAAGTAACTGATATAAACAAAAGCATAAAACACAGGGATGAAAGTCGTCCTGTGAGGATGTTTAGAGGAATCAAATGTTTGCCGATAAAAACAAACTGCATCAATTCTCAACGTCAAACAGAAACAATCAGAATCTGCTTCTAAGGGTCACCTGCACACAGCGACATCAGTACAGCCGCTTTGAATAAAAAGGGAGATTGGGAATGAGTTACTCTTCCTTTTTCTCTGGTTCTGGAGCCACTGATGCAGAGCTCGTCTTGGCTGCAGCTTTGCTGTTCTCACCAGCCTTTTCTTTTTTGTCCTGACTATCGATCCTGGCGTGCTCCTGCTTCACCAATTCTTCCAGCTCCACCTGGAAAGAGTTGAAACCAGAAAGTATTCACCAGGAGTAAAGTAAACAGACACAGGGGAGCGTCTGGTGACAGCATGGAGAAAAACAGCTCTTGTTTTGGGTTTATTGAGAAGTCCTCCCACAGTGGGGGCTGGCAACCACAACATCATACAGGAAAATCACATTCAGTCTCTGCTGACATTTCAATTACACTCATGTGTTTTTGCTTCTGCTGTAGCTGATGAGACTGTGTTGAACTTTATTACCACTCAACACAGTGATTGAATTACAACAGTGGTTATATTGACCTACCTCCAGACTGAAGTGATGTCAGGATTAATTACTCTTTGGTTGAAGGCTATTTTCCTTTCCCTCCTTTGAATCTACTGTATATAGATGATGTGATAACTTACCTTCCATCCCAGCAGGTCAGCTAGAGCCAAACAGCCGTCATCACATGTACTGATGTGAGCTACGTCTCTGGAGGGAAAAGAAAAAGGCCACGATGAGAGTCTGCACTGGGCTCCACAACATTTTGTTTGTTTCCAGAGCTGATCCACCTGTCACTATTGAAACGCTGAATGTCAAATACCATTTAACTTTTTGGTCTTGAACATCTGTACTTAAAGATTAAAAGTAAAGATAGCTTAAAGATATAATGCATTATTTTTTAAATATTCTTCACAAAAATAGAAAAAGTACAATCATTATGAATGCAGCTTTAGCACCATCTGGTGGTGCACACATAAAGTGTAAGATCAGACTAATACAAAGAATATATTAATGTTTTATACGAGAAATCTGAAAAAGTATTGATAAAAATCTAATATGAGATTTATGTTAGACTGGAAAAATAAAGCTTTTCATATGTGGGGAGACGTAGCAGCGTCTCTGTATCACCTGTACGCCTTGTCCGAGTCAAAGTCCATCCCTCCTCCAAAACCAAGCAGCCCGAACAGAGGGTCAGCCTGCACGGAGAAACACACACATTGCTGCACAGAGAATCCAGAAACACATTTATGACACAATAGAATACTTAAAACAAGGAGATGCCAGGGAGGGATGTTTGCTCACCTGCCCGGCCTTCTCCATGTTAATGAGCAGTCTGGGACAACTTTTTGAGACCCTGAATACCCCCCAAAAACCAGTAACACAGGTGAAACCACAGAAAATGGGACAAACAAATAAACAATTGCTTAGACAATATTTAGAAAACTCAGCTGAAGCTTTTTATAAGAGCAATCTACTATATTTCAGGAATAGAAAACTTGATCTGTTGTACCTGCCGACCAGACCTGCAAATGGCTGGACTTGCAGAGAGGTCCCCATGACGATGAGAAGATCACAGCGAGGAAAGTCCTGACAGGTGAATAAAGACAGTGAAAAGAGTTTATTTCAGCAGAAGTGTGACATCACATGCATGCATACTTTTGAACCATCACCATGTGCTCACCATCTTCATTGAAGTGAAGAACCGGACAGGCAGATTCTCTCCAAAGAAGACGATATCTGAGTGAAGAGAAGCCATGAACACCGAGGTAAGAAGAGATTCAGAAATAAACAGTGTGATGACACAATTACCCTATCGTCATGTTTGTTGAGGTAAAATGATGTGCAGACAGGTCGTCAAGAGGAAATAAAATTTCAAGAAAATGCTGAACTAAAATTGAACAAGACAAAAGTTAAAAGAAGCAGAGAGACAAGTATCAACTGACCTGGTTTGACCAGACTGCTGCATTTGTCACATCTGGGAATGTCATCAGAGAAGATCTTTTCTACAAAGCACAAAATAAAAGTTCAATGTCCCAATTGGGGAAAAAACAACTCAAAAATCATTTTTCATGTAAATACTAACAGAAGTAAAACAAACCTTTCATCCAGTCCAGGTTGTATTCCTTACGGCAACAGAAACTGACACAGTGTGATGTGTAAAACGTTCCATGAGCTTCGATTAGATCTTCTCCTTCCAGCCCAGCCACTCGCTCCAGTGTGTCAATATTCTGACAGAACAGACACATTAATGTCAACACAGACAAAATGAATGAAGTTTCATTATGTTACATTATGCGTGTTTACCTACCTGTGTGTAGCAGCGTTTCAGGAGCCCCTTGTCCTTTAGCATCTTCATGAAGTAGTGACAGATTGTCGGCTAAACACAAATAAAAGTCAGACAGGAAGCAAATCGGTTTCCTAAATGACATGACAGTCATGAGCTGGTTATTTGGAAGTGCTATGTGTACCTTGAACTGTCCTGGGTAAAGCTCCTTGGCCAAGGCGAAAAATGGCTCTGGATGTTTCTGAGACGCAAGATGGCAAAAAATATAAGATTTTATTGTACTGACAACGAAGATCGGAGAAGTTATACCTGTAATTGCCATTGGATGACTGTAAGAGAGTATATTGAGCAACTACCCAAAGTGGTCAAGCCAACAAACACAGACAAAGTTCTAGCGTTAATATTCACTTTTAAATTCTTAAAACTTTTAGGGCCCTGAGAGAGCTGTTATGTGCTGTTCCATGCTTCACACTTTATTTACCCACCTTAAAGTAATCTATCTGGAAGATGGCCTCTGGGTGAGGAAGGTTATATTTCTGCAGGTTTGCATACAGGCCTGTTCCTGGTGAACGGAAATCAGGGATTCCAGCCGCTGTGGAGAGAAAGGGTTTACAGATTAACAATAAAGTATACATACACACAACCACATATAGTACTTACATAAAGTACTTTTAAATGCATATTTAGTACAATTTTAAACCTGAGATACTCACATGTGGATATTCCTGCTCCAACCATGCAGAGGATGTTCTTACCTGTGTGGACACAAAGGAACTTTCAAATTAAATAAATAATTAATGCAATGTGGAAACAGACTTCTAAGCTGTAAATCAATCCAGGAAGCAAGGAGACTCACATTTGCCACTCTTTATGTATTGAGCCACTCCGTCTAGAGTCAGCTCATCCAGAACTTTTTCTGCTGAGCCGAGGCCCAGAGTACTTGAGAAGAGGTTACGCAGAAAGTCCACTGACAGCAACAGAGAAGAGAATCATCAGCATGCAGAAGTGTGGGCAGGTGAAAACAGTGATTTACTCTTGTTCACATGGCTCAATACAACCAGTACATTTGTAAAAAAAGAAAGTGGAGGAGAATGCACTGCACACAAGTACCATATTACTGCTCATAAGATCATCAGCAAAATAAAACTAGTCATGAAATCATTCGTTTAAAAATGGAATAGGTTAAAACACTGTGATGCATAAAGTATGACAGAAGGCATGGAGGTCAGAGATGTAACTTGGATGGAAAATTACTTACGATAATTAGTATAATAAAACATTCGTGCATCTATATACAACACTTTGTCTGTCGCTCATCACTAGTGACACAAATATCAGGGGCAATTTTGGGAGTTCAGTATCTATCCCAAAGACACTTATGCTCACAGACTGGGATTGAACCACCATCCAACTGTTTAGTGGTTGACTCGCTCTATCTCTTGAGCCATCAAGTAAAAAAAAAAAAAACTACACGAATGAAAATCTTAATGTGTGGTGAGTGGTAGAGACCATTAAAGGCTTCTATGAAAACCACAGAAATAACAAAACATAAAACACGAAACATACAAAATCTTCAAATGGCAAAACTTAAATTAAATAGTTCTAAATACAAGAAAGAATACAAATACTCAACAGCAGTAAAACTGGATGTTATCAGGTATTATTTCGTGGTGATAACTTCACAGCATATTACACATGCTCGTGTTTACATACTTTCTGTGTCTCCTGCTGCCTCCTCCTCACTGCTGTCGTCGGATTGTTCCTATAAACAATAGAAATAATGAGTGACAGAATAAATCCGGACAAAGTAAAGACAGCTGATGTGTGTTATGAACATCAGACGCTCACAGATCTCTGCCTTGTTTGGATTTTGTCTCAGCTGGGTGACAGTAGCACACCTGCTAGCATCCACTTGCTACAGTCAGCGACGAATACAAACGTCAATCTCTTTAGTGTTTACCTCTGGTTCCTGTGAAACCTCCTCCTCTTCTTTGCTATCGGGGCGTTCTGACAGAACAACAAACAAACAGTCCGTCAAACAAACAAGATCCTCAACAAGTATTCCTCTGTGTAAATATCCGTGTTAGCTTCAAAGCTAGCTGAACTTGCGCCGTGGACCTGCTGGAAACAACGAGCAGGTCCGTTTCACATCAGACAAACATTATTACCTGCTGCATCAGACATTTATCCGTCCACTGAAACCCTTTAACCACAGGGGTCCGAATGACAACTAATGTGAATCCACTATTTAACTAAGTTGTGACCAGTAGCTCTCAGCTGGCCCGTCTTGTTGTTGTCCGTCAATAAAAAGGGTCCGGGGTGATATGACACAGTTTACAGTTCCTACCGCACATCGCCGGAACACCCGATGCTCTGTTAAATGCCACATGAATTAATTTATATTTAACAGACTCACAATCAACAAACATGGGTAACACTTCAGATCAATAGAGATACTTGCGTTCAATTTTAAGGCAGACGATGGAGGTGAGAAGTGCACTGAGGGAAATCTATTAAATCTAAACCTGCCGACCAAACCGGTGTAAGTTTACTGCATCTGTATTTCTAAAACTTCCAGTGATTCATTCATCCCCTTTCATTATCTCCTCCCAGTCCAACTGGTGTCTTCACCAGCCCACTGTGCGCTCCGACCTGCGGCCCTGCTGTAGACACATGAAGGCTCACGCTGGATTATGGGCTTTAGATTGCTCATGCAAGCTCTCATAGTGAAGATTCCAAACACATACAGACGCACTGTGCAGGGCGGCTAAACATTCATTATGGATCACAGGCAAAGGTTACAATTCAATGCCACGTACTCACAGTACTGAACAATGTAATTTTTATTTTGTACATTTACAATCATATTTACATCTCAACAACAAATAAGATCACTAACACATATGAAGACAAAGTTTGATTGGCTGGAGACAGAGAAATGACGTTCACAATAGTGCAACTCGACTTGATTTGAAATTGAATGGCCAGAGAGACTGAGCTGCTCAGACATGCACTGAACTCTGGATAAAAATAACGCAAATGTCCGAGTTAGTTGCTGTTCACATTCTCCAGAGTTTCTCCTGACAAAAACACGTCACGATCTGCCCAGTGGATTTTATATGCTGCGTGATGCGCTACCCCTCGCCTGAACGCCACAGAGATTTCTGTGTTGTTACATGTCTGACCAGAGAATCTCCTGCCGCCTTCTTCATTTGTGAAAGGCAACTTCTGGAGACAGTCCAAAGCCCATTGTGCAGACATTCTCCAGAGTTCATGTCTGAAAACAGAGTTGTGATAACAAATATCTTAAATACATATGACCAATAACTCAACAAACTTGACGTTGTCTATTCTTGTTCCACGCGTTACTGTTTTTAAAATGTTTATATCCAATCTTGTGTTATAAATGTCCAATTTAATATGAGTCTGTACCTGGTTGACTCTGCAGGATTACATCAAGAATTCAATCTTTCTCTGGCCTGGTCCGACACTGACATTAAGCTGTGATCGCTGTAACGCTGCAAAAATCAGACCTATCACGTCTTGTCTTCTTATGTCAAGGGTTCCCTCTGCACCTCACTTAGTCATTTTCTGAAAAGCACAGAAGTCTCTGAGAACTCCTTGTCTTCACGTCCTGTCCCTGTCTATGCTCTACCTCTGCCCTTGCATTAGCTCCATCTTCTCCCCTTTTTCCTCCTGAGTCAGACTGAGGTCGTAGCCAGTCGCTGTGATTTGGCACTGTGGTAACATTTCCTCCAGTAGGATGATGATCAACCCAGGATTCGAGATCCCAGGTAGGGATGATATGTCCAGACGCCGCAGTCCCCTGCAGAACAACCCACAAAAAGAGATGTTTAACACAACAGGAGTGTGTTGGTAATAACTAGGCTTTATTGTGAGTGTCTGGATAATTACTTGAGATTCCTCAGTGCAGCCAGGCCGCCTGCTGTGATGCGTGGACAGTGAGAGATGTCCAGTTCCTCCAGAGAGTCCTGGAACACGTGGAGCTTGGCCAGAAACCAGTCGTCCACTTCAGGACATCCTCTCAAAGACAGAGTCCTCAAAAATCGCTGTCCCTCTGAGGGAAGACAAATCAAATTAAAAACCCTGCACTTACACAGTACATGTTTAGGTGTCACATGAATCAGGTTACATCAGAATAAATACAATTATGAGAGGAAAAAATGCTCAGTACCGAGGTTCCCCAGTCCTGTGTAGTTGATGATTGAGTAGCTCATGTCTACTTCCTCTAGCGGTGTGTTTTTGTGGTTGAAGAAATCCCAACTGAACTTGCCTCTCTGGTCAGCACGAAACCAGGCTGACTGCCCAACATACCTGAGCACACAACACAATCACATGAAGTTTGGTTCAGGCCAAAACATTTAAGAAATGGAAGTAATGGGTGTGTACATCAAATGCAGATATGTTGAGTCAGACAACAAGTAGATGGTTTACTCGCTTTCAATCTCTTGAAGCTTGAGTTCCCAAAAGTTTAGAAGAAGGAAACTTCACAGCTACACAGACCTTTAGTTTAGCTGGTTTTCCATTAAGTCATCATTATGTCCAGTTGGAGTTTTTTCATATGAATACAAATTTTTTAAGTTGATCAACTGAGGAAATCATCTGCCGATTGAGTAATGATAACAATCATCACTTTCAGCCCCACATGACTAAATGTTTGGTCCTAATCAAGTTACATGAATATAGTAAATAGAGAAAAAGACAAGTTTAAGCCCATAATCATCAGGGTCATACAGCAGTAGCGGCCTTATCCTATTATTTTCTAATACTTTTTATGAGAATAATTTCTTCTCACGCAACTTATTCTAATTAACAGTAATTTAAATGAAAAAAAAAAAGAATCTTGAGTGTATGCATGTACATACATGATGAAGTGACATGGTACTTACCGAAATCCTCCCTTTAGATTTAAGACATAGTAAGCTGCAGCTATGTCCGCCCCATGAAACCTCCGAGCGTAGCTGTAGTAACTGTGGAAGACAGTGATGGTCACAACAGCAATAATACCAATAATGATGATTGTGACAATTACATGATTTTAATACTGTAGTTATAGTAGTTAGTTATAATAGTTATCTCTTACGCGTTCTTCGTCTTGATCCCCCTCCTCCTCAGCCGAGAGCTCCAGCTCAGGAGCATCTCCATATCATAGAACCTCTGGGTGAGGAAGAGGAGCAGCCTCGTGGGCAGAGGAGGAGGAGACGCCGAGCTCGAGCTCCACGGTCGCCTGGCAACAAGGAGGAGGGCCGACCGCTGGCAACATCTGTGCAGAGACTGAACACGGACACAGTGAGAGGTGTCCTCCAGATGTGCTCCGGAAGAGGACGATATAAGAACTGTCTCCAAACTGAAGCCATTATTGTGTCAGCTCGATAGAAGGTTTGCAAGGTTAGACTAGAACCACTAATATGACGTTATATATTCACACGTGGAGCTAACAGCGGCTAACTTTAGTATCAGTCCTCAAGCTAAGCACCAACAACAACACCCAGCTAATGTAAAGTTATCCACTTACACGTCACACACAGCCTGTTCTCTGACCAACAACATGCTCTGATCCATTTTAAAACTTACTTCTCTTTCTGATCGCTGAGACAAGTGTAGTAATGAGTCTGTATTTGAAGGGTGACTTACCATCAAGTGAGCCGACATGACAGTTCTGTTCAACAGCGACTCGTGAGGGACAAACCCTGCGCTTTCGGGTTTTTTCCTACGGTTGTTGTTTATCCCGTCTACCGCTGGGTGGCGCCCCATGCACGTCCGTCAAGTTGCAGATCCAGAGATGAACCTTTTGAACGACACACACGCGCGTTTTCACGCACACACACATAAACAAGCACACACAGAGTCACAGCAAAACAGACTACTTGATGTTGTTGCTGTGTAAATAAACTTATTATTGAAATGTTCTTTAGTGTTGAGCTTTGAGAAGTGATAGCTGAGTCTTTACATGGTAAAGATGAAAGGGCAGAGAAACAGGCTTTGAAGGTGGGGTTGGGGGGGGGGGGGGGGGGGGGGGTTGGTTAATAAAAAAGGTGATGGATGGAGGAAGAAGGGTGGAGACAGTGCCAGAGGGAAAATTCAAGTGACGCTATGAATTCAGGTGCGGTGGAGCAGTGGTTAGCACTGTGGCCTCACAGCAGGAAGGTTCTGGGTTTGAACATAACTGTATGGAGTTTTCATGTTCGCCCTGTGTATGTGTGGGTTTCCAGGTGTGTGGGGTTGTTTGTGTCTCCATGTGTCTCTGTCTCACAGTCCTCTATCTGTTCCATAATTTAAAGCCACTACAAGGACTTTTTCATTTTTGTTGATTTTGGCGCCTCTGTGGTCAAAAGTGGTATTTTTCCATTGCGTCCTGTCGTAAAAAACCTCGGTCGAGACAGCATGTGCATTTGTTTAAAAAAAAAAAAAAGACACAGAGCTGTTTGTAGGATGCATAGCGATGACATCATTTGTCTTTTTGTTGCTGTATGATTGTTAATTTATTAACATTAAATGAAGTCCCCTGCTACAATAATCAGTTGATGACGTCATGAGGCTTTTCGTGCGCTACCTGAGCGTAGCTTTTGGGGGAATGTATAGTGCCATAATTATTCCCTTGGAAGAAAGAACGGTGTGCACCTTTCTGTGAGGAGCTCCAGGGCTGTGCACCAGCTGTTCACGTAAAGACACACACCTCCTCCTCTGCTCTTCCCTGAGTCTCTCGTTTGGTCCGATCTGAGAGCAGCCGGCTACTTTGATCGCAGTGTCTGGGATGTTGTTGTTCCGCCAGGTCTCTGTGATGATAGTCACATAATGTGTAATAAACCTAAATGTCTGCTGATATCTTCCTAAGATGTGCATTGACGGCCCCTCAGACACACCATCATGTAGCGAAATCCGCTAGCGTAGCCACTTCCGGTGGATTTTTAGGCTAAAAACATAGTGTAAATAAGTTGATATAGCAAACTTGTTAGCAAAAAGTTGTTTTCTGAACCCTTCAGCAGTTATAAGCAACCTCATCATTCGTTTGTTGTCATCAATGTTGCCATAAGCTAAATGTAAGTTTTAAAATTCTCTTCCAGCTCTCTTTTTGGTGTCCACCATGTCTTGAGGAATATATCTGGGTCCACTATGTTCAACAGCTAGTTGCTACCTGTGTTTTGTTTGATGCTGCTGTTTCCATGGTTGGAACTCCGTAATCTCAAACTTCCCATATAAAGAATCTGTTGTGAGTGAGGTTGGCTTTTATCAACAAAGAACACATTAATATTATCACTTGAAGCGACTGCTGATGGTGCTGTAGATTGGAGGGGAGGAAAGATAATGAAAAAAGAAAGCTACAGTGAAAAAATACAGTAAATTTAGTGACAAGACGAATAGAGTCACAAAAACTAAGGTTCGTAGTTTACGATGTATGCCTCATAAAGCCTCACCATTTTGATTCTTGACCTGTTTAGAACCATGGTTAAATTGTGACAAACAAACAGTTCCCTTAAATAAGTTTTTACTTAGAGTAAAGAAAGAGAAAGAGAGTAAAAAAGATTTCTCGAATAGAATAACTAACTCTGTTTGTCTATATCTGCCTATCAATGTGTCAGAAGTGCCTGCCTCAAAGACTGCCAAAAACCACAGAAGGACTCCTGCTGGGCTTTTTCGGTTTAATGTTTCGCCACCTGCTGATTATTTTTCTTGCCTGCACTTCAAATCAAATCTGTGTGTGTGTGTGTGTGTGTGTAGCCTGGGATCAGATCAGACATCAGGCTTTACTGCAGCAGGAAGAATACATGGGGAAAAAAGCTTTAGCTGCCTCATCGTCAAAATGCAGAACAGTGAGACAAATGTAAAGGTAAATCTAAACTGAAACCCTCCCCCACACAGGAATTCATCTCTAAACGGTCACTTCGCCAAAACTGGAGGCAATTTCTCCTTCGATTAGATTTTCTTCCTCTTCGTTTTGATTCATGCAAACACACATGCACAGACGTCCCTGAGCTCCCGCACTCACAGGGATTGCGGTGTGACTGACACCTGCTGGTACAAACAATTAACAAATGAGATTACGTCTGCTTCTCCTGAGTTTGCAGACGATTGGTGGAGAGGCAATGGTGAGGTGAACAGAAGGGTTTGGTGAAGGACTGACCATATAGGGTTCAGTGGTTTGAACTGTGTTCCAGTGAGTAGTCCCATATACATATAGAAAACCATCAATATATGTGTCACGTGTAAAAGCTGACTGGCCGCGTGGAAAATAAAATGTCTAGAAAACTGATTACTATGTATCAGGTCCTCCATATTAGTTAGAGATGCAAGATGGAAGTGAAGGGACGTGGAGCCCGAGCAAATCACATTAGTGAAGGCTTGGTTGAATGAACATGTGGACCAATGAAGTGGTGAGGGAATGAATGAGTGAATGAATTGATTAGTAGATAGATGGTGGAATTGATGGATTGCTTACTAGACCAGAACTTCAATACTTAAACAGCAGGGACGGACAATTTTTATATTGTTTTCCTCCCTGGACAAAATCAACGATGTGTGTTTGTGTGCATGTGCTTGTGTGGGACAGTGTGTGTTCCATCTCCGAGCTACAATGACACTGATCACATAATGATTGTGATCACTCTGAGTTAAAACGGTTAAATATTCCGCTCACAGCTCTGGTTGGAAGCATCTTGAAACCAATCGATCTTTGTCAGGTCGAGATGACAGTAATTCATGTTCTCAGATCAAAAGCGTCTCTCTTTGAAATTCACCTTAGTGTATTATTGATGGGATTTTCATTCATTGTGTTTACACTGGGGTTGGCGCTCTGCATTTATATCCCCACATGTGTGTTTACAGTCATGAATGTTTCATTCAGCCTTAATGGATGTGAAATGTCTGTAAAACATCAGAGTGAGCGACTGGGTGTGTTGATAACGTTTCTAATAAGCGACAAAACAAAATATTACAAATATCTAAGGATGAAAAAAAGGAGCCATGCATGTAGATGACGTGAAAGACGACGTCAACTTGGAAAGACAACAAGCTTCAGGAGCTTTTGGTGATAAGGGCCAATGCTGGTGTTGTGTGTAAACAAAAACACACAACCTCTTTCCAAAGATCTCCAGCAGTGTTTCCAATCTACTGTCTTTTGTGAATCTAAAAGTCAGAAAAGTGTGGATGCCAGGTGTAACAGAATTGATGCATTTTCGATCGATAATGAAGAAGTGCGGATGTAGTCTTTATCATCTTAAAGGTCCAGTGTGTAAGATTTAGGTGAAAGGGAACGATTGGCAGAAAGTTAATGTAGAATAATCCTCATGATGTATTCACTAGTTGTTTCATCTAAATTGTATAAATTGCAGTTTTCTTTACCCTAGAAAAGGCCCTTTATATTTAAATACTTTATATTTACATCGAGGGGACCCTCTCTACGGAGGCCGCCATGTTTTTAACATTAGTCCAGACTGGACAAACTAAACACCTTTTGAGTTTTATGACAATTTAAGGTTACCACAGTTTCTTTTTCATGATTGGAAGGAGAGGGTGAGGTGAGGGGTGTTCAGCTGCAACATGCAAGTTCAGATATCACAAAATTCTACACACTGTACCTTTAATAAAATAAAACAAGTTTATGTAGATTGCAAATAACATTCGGTCATGCACAGAACCACAGAACCTTGTGGTACCCCTAATCTGGCAAATATGCACTAGTCATTGAAAAATAATCAATACATGAATTGATGAAAACAATTGTCAGTTAAATCCATTAATATGAATAGACAGAAATGTATTGCTACATAAAGCCAACCATTCTCTTTCCTCATGCTTCAACAGACTGTCACAGAGTTCAGAGTAGACATGTCGGCCAGCATTAGACCGTGGTGAGTGGAAAGCTTCAACAATTATAGACAGATAATTTTAGTCTGCCTTTGTCAGATGCTCATCACCACATTGTTCACTAAAGACAAATGACAATTTTGTTTCTCTTCAGCGAGGCAGAGCTGCTCCCACAGCCTTGTTAGTAGATGAAGTCTGAGGTTTCCTAGTAGCTGCTCCCCTGTGGATCCACACTTTTCACTGTGAGCTGCAGTAAGTGATGGCCCTGTGGGAAAGCCATTAGCCATTGATTGTCTCTTGTTCTTTGTCTCTGCTCCCACTTCTGCCCTCTGTCTCAGCAGAGATGTGGCAAAGACACTCTACACACTTGCTAAAAAAAACCCATTGCTGCATTCTCGAGATGGTTAGCGACTGTCAGGGTTGTTTTGTTTTGAGCAGCTCCCATAAGGCCAGCGAAGTCTGTAAATCTCTACGGTCTTGGCAGGAAAGCCGTTAGTGGGCGGTCATAGTGGGCCAGTTGCTTAATGCTCAAATTGCGGGACAATCCTTGAGAGGGCGAATGGAGGTCACAGTGAGCAGATGCACATATTCAGTGCTTAAAATTCAGATACATATAAAGAAGTTGGGAGTTTGTGGACATGTTTGTGCAAATGTTTTATACACCTGCTATTGTATTAGTGATGCAGTATCTAATTTATGATATAATGGGATTAATAGTGTTGTCATGGATGAAAAAGGTTTTCTTTCCGGAAGCTCAAGTTAAACTAATATATCTTAATTGTCTCTCTCTCTGTCTCTCTCTCTCTCTCTCACACACACACACACACACACACACGTCTTCTATAATTAGTTGTGCATACCACTGCTGTACTATTAACGTGATGTGTGTCCTCTTATCTTTTGTACATTTTGCTCATTATTCAATTATTTGTACACCGTGTGTGCATGTGTGTGTCTGCACAAGAGCACGTAATCATCATCTTGTTATCTCTCTTTTCCACACATCTGTTCTAATTTCCATCGACAGAATTAATTTCCATGGTGACGAACACCGCACCAAACACCAGCCCATCGCTGTATGCGCCGTGCAATTATACAGCACCATTATCTTGATGTGAGGTATCACTCAGAATAGCACATCAGCCAAAAATAGCATAAGCTGAGCGGAGCGTGTCATCGGATGGGGGCTGCATTGACTGGAAAGAGCTGATAGAACCAAAAAAAATCACTGCTATTCACTCAGATCTGTATGTGTCATTGCATTGAAGAAGATAAGACAGACTCGGCCTCGTGCACATAACTGACATGAATGCAAACACCACCAAATGCTGCTGTGTGGAGATCAGTGCTCTCTCATGTGGATGACCCTGAGTGCAAAGCTGTAATTGATGTCGACCATTTAAAAAAAAACAGAAAGTGAGGCTGGATCTGTCTCCGAGATTTCACATCAGAAACAAAAGTTGCACCCTACTGCTCCAAAACATTTGAACATGCTAATGCACACACACACATTCAGACTCAAGAAGCATCATGTAAACTGTAAACTTTGGATAATGGATTCATATGTACATGAATGTATATATATATATATATACATATATCACATTCACACACACATTTACACACACACACAAATGCATGCAAGCACGCAGACTCTCTCTTTCTATATATATATCACACACAGACTAACGAAGCATGAAGCATCCTTGAACTTGTAATCTATGCTCTGTTTATTTACTTTATTGAATTAATATGGCTTGTTATGTTATATATATATATACATATCTTTCTGTGTGCATCCACACACGCAGGCACACACACAGAAATATATGCTATAAATGTAGTTAAAAAAACATTTGTATCTCTGCTTCTCTCGTCTCTCTCTCTCTCTGTCAGACAGCGACTGTACATACTGTATTCCCATTAGGTTGGAGAGAGTTTTCAAAGTGTCAGATACGTAACAGCAGATGAATAATGCAGAGGAAATAAAGGGCTTTTTTCTGCACGGCAGCGACATGAGCTATGATACATCGGCTTTGAGTTGTAAACTAACCTCAAAACGTCTGCTTGACTTGCCTTTTCTCTGTGTGACTTTTGAGTGACTCCGTGCAGCCAACAATGACATGTTGGATTTATGCACAGTGCAGGCTGCTCATTGTGTGCATTGTGCGTTGTTTTGATGAGTCATTTCACTTAATTGGAAGTAAACAAAAAGCCTGTATTTGCACACCATTGTTGTAGGAGTTGTAGGCCTGAGAGGGCAATTTTGAACATTTATGAACCCTCATATTAATGCAGTGCTCTGTATGATATATTCATTCAGAGGAGTTGGAAATCAAATCATGTGTTTTACATTATGGCTATAGATAGATGTGCTAAATTAGGCTTAATATATTATACATTCAAGTCATTTTATATCTTGTCACAACTTTCTATTCTGGTCTTTCCTATAATTCCCCTCTTAACACCCAATGCCATCCTCCCCTCCCCCACCTCTCGTGCAATCAAGAGTCACGCCACATGCAAGTCAGATTTTTTAATGTATAAATTCAGCTCATGCTTTATCATTTCCATTCACGTATGGTGCTAATCTCTCCTTCCCCCTGTCTATGTCAGCAGAATATGGGCTTTTGCCTGTGGAGCGTATATGAGCACACTTTCAACTCAAACACAAACACGCACACACACACACACACACAAATACATATCAGAAAAAAAAAAGAAAATGAGACAAGATTAAAAATGACTCCAAGAATGAGCTGAGCCGCAAACCATAAATAACTACTAACATTTTCGAATTCTGGCTGTTCAATCCTGGTGTCATCAATCACAGCCCTGTCTCTTTACTGTGGTATAGCTTCATTAAACTGATAATAGACTCTGGGCTGCATGTCAACCGAGCAATATTTGCTTCTCTTCAAACTATGATTAAATAACCTCTCCAAGGAGCTGCTCTCGCTCCAAGGTGGGTTTCCCTTTATACTGTATCTGATGAATGGCTTTCATTGCTACGGATGGGTTTACTGTGCATCTCTACAGTTTTCTCAGGCATGACTTCAGACATATCCCCGATACCAATCAAGCTAATCTCATGGTTCGCAATTTTTATACATATACTTATATGAATTCATTTTTGGAATCTGTTAAGCATCAAGTGTCACGCTCATATTAATGCTTTTAAGATTAATGATAAATAAATAAGGGGTGGCAGGTGTTGGCACTGTCACAGCAGGAGGGTTTTGTGGATCCTCCAGCTTCCTCCCACACTCATGCAGGTTAGGGTCATCGCAGACTGTAGGTGTGAATGTGAGCAAGAACAGTTGTCTGTCTCTACATGCCAGCCCTGTGATACACTAGAGACCTATTGGGGGTGTGCCTCGTCTCTCGCTCAATGTCGGCTGGGATTGGCTCCAGCTCCCTTGCGACCCTTAGCAGATAACTAGTATGGCTAATGGATGTGAACTCTTACATTTACTACCAATCGTTCGTCCCCTCACTTAAATTGAGACTCTCCTCGTCAAGGTTATAAACTGATTAGTGAAATGACAACCTCCGTCACAGACAGACACACATTGGGAGCTCTGACAGAGATGACCAGAGTGGTAGTAGTAATAACATAAATTACTTATGAGACTTTTTAGGCTGGTTAACAAATATAAATTACAGGTACATGTACATGATGTGACACATGCAGGACCTTTGTTGTAAATAAACCTTAAATTGAGGCAAATGTACATTTCTTATCCTCAACTCTGTCCATCATACATTCGTAGCTCAAGAGCTATTCATAGAAATGATCTAATATGGCATTCACCATGTGGAGCTGTCTGATGGCGAGAAGGTTTGAGCCACGTAGGTCTGACCATTTCCCATCATGACCTTGTATCACTCATACTGTGAGTGAGACACCAGCTTCCTAAATGATTCCCCAAACAGACTCAAAAGCAGCAAGATCCTTTTCTCACCGCCTGGAAGTGACGTCATTCAAAACCCTCTGAGAGGAAACGTGTGATTTCAGGCTTTTTATACAACACCGCCTTGAGTTGTTAGTACACTGCTGCCTCTCTACACTAACAGACCCTTTTCACAGTGTCACAGCTGAGCACAGGCAGCAGCAGCTCATAAAATTAATGATGGGTAAGTCGAATTCACTGTAAATGTTCCGATTAGCAACCACTGACAGTGACTCCGACTATCCATTTCTGCTGCTCATTACCCTCCACAAATCTAAGTAAGTAAGTAATGAGGTGTATTAGCTGCAGCAACAGGTCTGAAAAACAAATGACACTATTTCTACAGCAACAAATGTTAGTGTGATGGTTAATCTGTTCGTTTTAAAGCTGTTATTATTGTCATTATCACAGGCCATTAACTCAGCAGTTATCAGTGGAAGTAACCTCACAACGCCGACTTCTTGTTGTGTTGCAAACTGTAACTGCAAGAATCTGCTCCACTTCAGCCTTCGAGTTGTGATCCTGTCTTACAGATATCACTGATATCTGAACTTCGGAGGCTCCCGAGTTTCTCCGACCAGCCCCCTGGTTAAAATGATCACATGAGAAAACAGCAAGAGTCCCTCTGAAAGATTCAACCACGAGCGAGTAGGCCTGTTGATGACTTTTCTAAAATGCAACACAAAAATGAAAAAAACAAAACACAGACAAAGACGTCAAGAGACTTTGTGGTGATAATGACCGACAGTGTTGTTGATATGCTGTTACCAAAAAAATGACCCCTGCAGTGGAATTAATATGTTACTCCCTGCCTCCGGCTTCAACTCTCCTGTGATTTCTGTGTTGCTGTGATTGTGTCTAAGCGGAGAATCTCCTGCTGTGTGTGAAAGGTAACCTCCACAGAAAGTCCCGATCCAATTGTGTGAACATCCTTATCATATCTGAAAAAAGCTTTGGAGGAAAATGAAGACTGACCTGACTCTTTGACCCGTTCAATCAAATGTCAAAGTTCAACACAAAATATGATATATTTTCCAAATTATGTTTTCAAGTAACAGGGCTAGAGAGACAATCTAAAGTTTATACTGATCAGAAAATGATTCCCTGTTAAATGATATGATAAATGGTGTTGTGAAGAAGTCACAAGGAAGTCAGAAAATGATAGAGAGCATCTCTGCCTCTTATAGGACTATAGACTGGACCTGAAGCTTATATGTCACCCTGATGTCAGTATGAAGTCAAAATCCTGTAGTGTAGTAAAGCATTAAGTTCTGCAGCCAAAGCATTAAAGACAAAATCTACAGCTTATCTAGATTAAACCAAAGTCCTGCACAGGTCAGTTTTAACAAAGTGCCTGGACCAGATCTGTCACCAGCAATTATCTCCAAGTCAAATGCGGAACCCACCTGGACTCATTAACATGTGATCCGTGACCAGACCCATTACCTGTGATTAAACACACAGTCACTCACATTAAGTGGGTTATGGTCTCCTTGTCCTCCTGTTTTGGTGGCTTAGTTGAGAGGTGTCTGCTTGCGGCTATCAAAAGCTATTACATTGTGGCACTTTTTACAAGCAGCAAAGCCACAGAGAACATTTTTACCACAGGTTGTTTCTGTCTTTATTCATTTGATGTTGATGTTCTTGTCAGTTCACTGTCAGTAGTGTCAGTTATGTGAGCAGAAGTGAAGCTGTCGAAGGTGGGATCATAGGCTTTCACAATAAAACATTTTTATTTTTACCTGTGCCCATACCCATGAATTTATATGAATATATTTTTTAACCATTCCACAACTTTTCTACAAAACCCAGTGCAGGACTTTAGATTAAACAATCATTCGCCATCATATGTTGTCAATGACATCATGATGATGTCATTATAAAATGGTATAATTACAAAATAAAACACTTATCTTTGCCTGTGTGCAGGGTCTACATATCCATTCTGATGCTTTTTACCTTCTGAGTTAGACTTTCAGTCTCAAAAGCCATAAAATCAGTAAAGTGGATCAACCAGTGCTTAAATCCAGGAAGCAACGCTGTAGGTTATTTACATTAATCGCTAAACATATCAGAACGTGAAATGAAGCAACAAGAAGCTGCTTAATGCAGAGAGACAGAGAAGCGAGGAGGAATGGAAAACACTAGTCGAGAGGAGAGGAATTTGTTATTCTCACTCTTCATGAAGCGTTATATGTCATTTTATGATTCGCTGATTCCTCGAGCTGAATTCCACACAAAACATAATAAATCAAATTAATGTTTTCATCTCGCACTGTGTATCTCATACACTGACATGAAGACGCAACTCTTTATACCAACATTACTCATTATGATGGTTGCAGGATATGATTGGGCTCGAGCCAACAGATAGCGCATAAACAAAGTCAATCCTCATCACAGTATTGTTATCTGTCCATCTGTCTTCGTCCTTCACACCCCTGCCTCGCAGTTCTATCAGTGTCCTCTCCTCCCTCTTCCTGTTGCTCGTTTGTTCCCATAATGTCTCTTCAATTTCCTCTTTCACCCCTCACCCAGCCGTGCACCCATCCATCCTCGCAGCTCAACCTCACTCATCTGCTTCGCCTTCCTCTCCATCATTCTGCCCTGCCTTATTCTCATTGAAGTCAGGTTTATTGGGAATTCGAATTTGACTAACACAAAGAACGGCCTGTGCTCGCATGCTCAACATTGCTTGTCAGCTTTTCGTTCTCTCTTTCCCTCTCTCCCTCCCTCTCATCATCCCACCCTTTGGATGCTCCATCCATGCGTGTCATCAGAGCCTCCTTTATCATGTTGAAGTGCAGAGGTTGAAAGCTAATTAACGAAGCTCATACTCAATACTAGCTCAGAAATGATTTTCATGTCATGCGAGCACCGGCTGGGAGTTGGACAGCCGAGTAGAGGGAGCACATATTGCAGCCATCAGCTCCTCTGCTCATCTATCTCATCTTCATCTACTGCGCCTCGTGATCTTCTGTCACCTCCAGATGTCCTCCCCATCATGCTCCGTTCCTCCGCAGTTCTTCTTGAAGCTGAATGAAACATGAGCTGAATTCACCCACCTGTGTTTTAGCCTGGTGGTCTGGTCTGGTGTTAAATTATACACATATTTAAAAAAATAACCTAGTTCTAACAAATCTAATTGCAAACAATACACCTTGTGCATGCAACCTATATAAATGTGCCAGAGGGATTAATATGATAAAGACAATAGAAATAAGTATGAAACCACATTTAAATTCATTAGATCCAGATCTGTATATGGATATGCACCAAACTGCAGAGACATAAGTATCATTACCAAGACCAGTGAATTATTATCCGATAAAATAAAAAAAAAATGAGCGAAAATATCTTGGATCCACCCGATCCAGATCTGCACCGACATTTAATTGCTTCTTCCCTGACACATACCACATCCTTCCACCAAGTTTCATGGTGATCCAGTAGTTCTTTCATAATCTTGCTTAAAAATAAACCGAAAAAACAAACGGACAGGGCTAAAAACATAAATTCAAAAAAATTCCTGCCCCACTCACTAATTCCAAACAGCAACTGGCTGTTGTAGCACAAATAATCTATTCCAAGATGAAAATCTGTTCATAAAAGATGAAGATTGCAGTTTTAATGAGGTGGAAGTCTCCTCTCTCACCTCTTCTTGACCCTGACAACTTTCACTGCAGTCTGCACAATTAGAACAAGCGACGCCGAGAGGATCTGGGCAACCCTTTCACCCAACAGATGATTTACTTCCCCCTCATCTGTTTGTGTATCTTGTGGTGTCAAACAAGAGCATGCTGAAAATACAGTGACTTCAAAATGAACTCGGTTCAGTCCTACAAGTATCGCCTCTGTTCATTATGCATGATAAGGGGAAATTTGAAGTTGAAATGTAATGCAAATGTGTAAAATATTCATGATCAAACAAGATTATGAATCTCAGAGCAAACAAGACCATGGAGTTATGTAATAATTATGTTAAGACACACACTCACACACACACACACACACACATGCGTGAGCGGACACAGGCTAAAGGTGCACACAGTGACTGACAGCAGAGTCAGTGGTGCTGCAGCATCCTTGCTAATGGCCAACTGTGTGTCCCAGTGATTCAGAGGTGACAAGCAGGCGGACATATGCTGCAACTGACTGCAACATTATATTATCTGTTACATACTTAAATTATACAATAAAAAGTAATACACAATTAATAAAATAATAAATAGAGCACATTGTCAGAGATTAAACAAGTGGATACTTAAAATCTTACAAAGAGCAGTGTGTCATCAGGGTCATCATTAGATTCCTATGAATTGTTAACAATTCCTCCAAATAATGATTTCTCCCTCTAAACTTTCAAATGACTCAACATCTCACCATAAACCAGAAGATTGTGGATAAAAAGTCCAGATCTATGTTCCAGAACTTGTTTTTTCTTATTTCCTCTTCCATTAATCATGCAGACCCCTCACTCATCTGTATCCTGTAGTGCATTACTCTACATACAAACTAGCTCCTGCAGCTCCACCAGCACCATGCTGCATTCACACTGATGCGTCTGTATCAATCATCAAATGAAGACACAATTTATTTAATTAAAATCGGAATTGATCAAAGTCATTTGATCAATTCACACTAACTCAACATGATAGAAAACACTTTACTATTAAATACTTTAGTCATATATTTGCTGCTAACTGAGAATTTTCATGCAGAAAAATGTTTTTCCATTATTGCATTGGTACATTTACTTAAGTAAAAGCTCCACCTCTGAATTACCACAGTGTGTTTATACTGTTGTTTTATTCAACTGACTCTGTTTTGCCCTCTGGCTTGATAAACATTTGGAAGTGAATATAATTATAATAATATAATATGCAGTGTGTACTGTCCGTACATGACTCCTTTCACCTTCGTCTCAGAGTTCACGTCAGCAGATCTCATTAGTTCTGCCAGTCCCCCCTGACATTCAGCTTTTTCCTGTTGAAGAGGCAGCTGACTCATCGGACCATCTGTCTGTCTATCCAGTCTTACTTCCATCACCCTGCAGGGGAAGAATTATTGATGGTAAGCTTTCGCTTACAGCTACATCCAAAATCAAATGACTAACTGCTGCCAACAGACTAACAGAGAAGGGAAGTGACATCAATGTCATCTTTACTTTATAAAAGTTTACAGGAGACAAATAAAAGAAATGACAACCATTCCCCTTCATTGGAGAAACAATAAAAAACAACCTTTTTGGCTTGTGATATTTAACATATTTTTGCCTCCAAAAGGTAAAAAGTATTAGTAGTAGTAGTTATTTTACCAAAAAAACAGATTGAAGAGCAGTAAAAATGCAGCACATTAAACTGAATTTCTCCTGGGTGATATGTTCATAAATATGTGTTTGGAATCAGTCCAGCAGATCCCCTCCTGTATTCCTAATGAGCAACTATGACAGTCCAATAAAAGACTCAAATTGTTGTTCTGGGTCTTTGTGAAGAGTCGTGTGTATTGGACTGTAGGCCTTCTCTTATAAATGCAGTCAATTTACTTCTTCTTCACTATCCCTCTCTCTCGTCCCTCGTTTCCCGGGGACTAACCTAACTCATGACGGAACAAAATGCCACAAAAAAAAATACATGTCACCCGGATTTGTCTGGTGGGATGTTGTGATTAAAAAGGTTCAGTGACGAGGGCTTAACCTTCAGGTTTCCTTTTTTGTTCTTTCCTGGCAGGGTCCATAGCACCAGCATCCAAGTTTTTTTGTTTTGCGTGTACCACATCCCTCAGCTTACCCCAAACAAAGTGCCAGGGGCTCGAGATGCTGTTAAAGTGACGGATTGGAGATTTAAAGCCTCGGTAATGATCTCTAGTGGTGAGGATTATGTAAGGAGAGTGTGCCGTGTGGATGGATAGTGGATGTCTCTGGTTTGTGTATGCGGACACCGGAGGGGGGAGAGTAAGGGGGACAATTCAAATGGGACAGGAATGGGTGCATGCACGTGCAATTGTGTACAGATATATATGTCTAAGTGTGCGCTTGTATATGCGGACTTGTCGGTGTAAGTCATCCCGCTGCTGTCTCTCTGAAAGCACTTTGCAGACACAGTCCAGCGGCCCTGTAAAGAGCTCCTGTTTAGTGTCCACTGTCCCTCTGTTCCTGGGAATTATGTAAGGAAACACCAGGACCTCATTTATGAAACATGTTCTTGGACTTTATCCTGGATTTCAGTGTGCAATCATTTCAGCAACTGTGATGACACAAAAATAAAGCATTACGATATCAAGGGGACGTTGCTAGTATGTATTTTTAGCTTTTGATAGGTGATTAGATATAAATGAGAATAAAAAAGTTGATTTGTCCTAAACATAGCAAAAC
Organism: Paralichthys olivaceus; assembly: GCF_024713975.1. NCBI lineage: Eukaryota > Metazoa > Chordata > Actinopteri > Pleuronectiformes > Paralichthyidae > Paralichthys > Paralichthys olivaceus. The sequence continues at coordinate 6,265,578 of NC_091103.1, forward strand.
AAGATTGCAGCGCGTGAGATCTTTGGGAATATGCTCGTCGGGTGAAAGTGTGGGAAGATAAATGATCAAAGCAGAGCAGAAGTCTTTTAAACTGCCTTTTGTTAATGTGGCAGCCATCGGTGTAATTGAAGTCAGCCTGGTTGCCATGGCATTAGGAGTTTCTTTGAAATTAAACCATAACCTTGGGACTCATTTAGGCTGTGGGCTTTAAAGTGAACATTTTATCAATGAAATCCACTGTGTATTAAACCACCAAAGGAGAGAAATGGTCCGATGTAAAGTCTGAGCTGCAATGACATCAAAACAATAGACCGACTCCCTCAGAGATGTTCAATAATTTATAAAGATAACTTTAAGGAGACGGTAGCTTAAAGGGATAGTTCATTTCAAAAATGAAAATTCACTCATTATCTACTCACCACCATGCAGATGGAGGGATGGGTGAAGTGTTTGAGTTCACAAACCAAATCCAATCCAATTTAAGTAAAGGTTGACCACAAAACAACAGAAAAAAAAAAAAAGCCTCCATACTGCTCCTTTGGTGTCAGTGAAGTGTCCCTCAGCCCCGACGTTAAAATTCTACTCGAAACAGCGTAATTTACACCATGTTTTAAGTCTAACTGTCAGTCACACAGTTACAATCCTCAATATTATCAAATTGTATATTATTTAGAAGCAGTGTAGTGTAAAAACAGTCATAAATCAAAAGGACGTATTTATGAAGTTAACTGTGTGTAGTGTAAGTGCCTGCTGGAGACATTTAGAATCAGGTTGCATTAAAGGGCATGTCAGGTTGAATAAGCCGTATTCGTACAATGCATCGCAACCTGCCATTTAAAGTCTATATGACACCGTGAAGGTCACATAAGAGGATTGACTAAGCTAAGCATTATGAAAATGTACACTTCCATATACAGCGTAAATACTGTGATGTACTTTTAAGTCCATCTCACAAACTGTGAGACAATGAACATGAATGAAGCTGCTGAATATTACAGTCACGAGTTGTCCATGTGAGAACGGAAGGTACAGCATCTGTGGGAGCCCACACATTGTTTGGGATCTGGCACGTTGCTTCTGTTTATATTTAGTTTCCTGCTCCCTGAACAGGTTGCGTGTCGCTGTCTGGTCTTTATAATTGTGTGTGGAGTTGGACTTTCTCTGTTTTTCAGCACAAATTATTATATTTTTCCACTTCCTGCACGAGCTTCCTTCAGTTTATTCTTCAGTCGCGAAAAAAAATCGTTTTCACATCCTCTGTACATAAAATGTTCTGGTGTTTTCCTGTGCATGACATGATATCAACATGATGTGTCTATGAAATATATTTTGTTTTATGTCTATTTATGCTTTTTCGTTTTCTTCTTTTTTCTTTTCTTTCTTTCTTTCTTTCTTTCACACATGCTACCACTGGTCTGGAACATATTTGAATGACATTAAAATCATTATTTCATTGTGGGGATCCAGTCAGTGACAGGTATTTTTAGAAGTCAGAGAAAGCTGATCATTTATGCATCGAGTCAATCAGAGTATAATGATTCACAGTAAAATTAATGATGTAATTTAAATGCTGAAACACAGTTGTTCGGTCCTGCATCAGTGTCATCCTGAGAGAAAAATTTGATTTCCGCAGGGGGACATGAGAGAGATTGATTATCAAACGTAGGAAAATGAGTCTAAGGTCGGTTGTGTGAGAAGCATCACAGTTAGATCCCTTAAGATCTGTCAATAACTGTGGCCTAGATGGTTGTGACTTAAAATAATGTGTCTACATAACCTGAAGACTTTTGTTTGGAGTGAACAAAAACACACACAGCTCCTTAAGCAAATTCTCAATGAAATATAAAAATACTCCAAACAAACCTTTACATGGACGCACTTCCACCTTTTTCTTTAATCCAATAAAGTTGTAATAAATAAAGTTGGTATTTTAGGCCAAAAAAAGAAATTGTGAGTGTTTTGTGTAACTCTGCGACATGTGAAGTACTTCTTAGGTTTGGAGTTAGTGCGTGATGTACACTTTACTTAAAGCTCATTGTGTGTGATCTCATGCAGTAGCTGCAGTATATGTTATATAGGTTGCGTGCGTGAGTATGAAGAGACAGGGACAGTGAATCAGTGGAGCTTGAGCAGCTACAGCCAGACACCGCCTGAACTCAGTGTCATGCCACTGAAGGCCTGCCAACTGACCTGTGTGTGTGTGTGTGTGTGTGTGTGTGTGTGTGTGTGTGACTACATCTAATATGGTGTGAACCCTCTAATTCGTGTGTATGTGCATCAATGTTTATTCCGAAGTGCACAAGTGTGGAAGTTGGTCAGGGATCCCCTCAGTGCTTCATAATTTTTTGTGTGTATAAGTGTGTGTGTCTGTGTGTGTGTGTGTGTGTGCACGTGCTCGTAATGTATTTGTGCTGCCGGTCAAGGAGGGCGCCTGGGAGGACTGGTGTTTGATTGGCGCGTGCCGCGGAGATCTGCTCCTTCCTGTTAGTGTACGCATCACTTCCTCTCACCCTGCCCTGAGCTACTGCCTTGCCGTCTCACAATCACTCTGACACGATTCTCCCTCTCCTTCTCCTCCTCTCTCTCTCTCTCTCTCTCTCTCTCTCTTTTCCTGTCCTCTCGTGACTTACTGTCCTCAGTACGTTGTCTTTTGATTAAAACACTTCCTGTACACTTCCTTTTCACACTTTTTTCAAATGTTTTACTTCGTCCACTTTTAAGCTCTCTCTCTCATTATTTTACCCTCTTTCCCTTTTAGTTCCACTATCGTCTTGTTCCCCCGTCTTGGTCAATTTGTCTTTCTCTGCTCTCCCTCAGAAGGCCACTTTTGTTTTAACAACTCGACAGCCAGTTTATCACCCCAGACGAAACATTTCTGCACCTCTCGTTCGCTAAATCTCCCCATCGACCACTCCGGTTCCTCCCTCTCCTTCCCAAACTGCATTTACTTTCCATATTTGCTTTGTTATCAATCCTAAAGCAACCCCCCACGTCCTCCTTCCCCTCTTCCCCTTCCTCTCCTCCTCCTCCTCCTCCTCAGCTGCGCTCCCTGAAGACAGAGCAGAGGCAGCCAGGCAGAACAGCCAGCATGTTCCCATGTTCTCTTACTCCAGCGCTGTGGCTGCACTAGCCCTCTTAAACCTCTCAGTTTCCGTCTCCATCACCTCCCTTTTTCTCCTCCATACTTTCCCCAGCACACATCACATTCATTTTGGCATCCTCCCCCCTCTTTCTTACTTTTTAAATTCTTCAGTCCTCCTACTCCCCTCATTTCCCATTCATCTTCACTAGCCTTCTCCCCTGTCTCCTCCCTCCTTTCCCTCCAGGCTTTATCCGTGGTCTTTGCATCTCTCTTCCATCTTCTCCCATCCCTGCTAAACATTGCCAGAGGCCATTCTTGTCTCTCATCCCCAAGCCTTCTTCTCTTCTCTCACCCCCCCACCCTCCATTAACAGTATGGTTCCTCTGCTTCCTTTTTTACTCTTTCTCTCTGTCCTTGCCCCCCTCCTGCTCAGCATCGACTCAACTCTCCTCCACTCCTCCTCTTTCCTCCAGCACAGTTTTTATTTACTCCTTGATTCTCATCATCTCCTCCCTCCTTTCTCGTGCAGTTTCTATCAGTGTCACATATGGGTTCATGTTTATGGTAATGACTCTCTTGCCTCTTTGCTTTGCCCAAAGCCCTGTCACATCACGTACAGCAGCATTTTGAGGGGCAGCGACTCGTTCAAAAAAGAAATGAAACATGTTTGTTTAAAAAAAAGACACAGCGACAAAAAACACTGTAGTGTGCAGGGACTGGCTTCTAAATAATTATGTCATTATTATTCAGTTGGCTGCTTTGAGGTTACTGTAAACTATGATGGGCCAACACAGACAGTATTCGGAATTATATAAGCCTATGAAACCAAACTCCTTCACACACTATACCAACATCCTCACACACATGCAGATGAAAATCTCTCCTGAAAAACTTGACACATTGAAAAGTTTCCACACTTAACAGTGCATCTTTCAAAGCACAGTCACAAGGTGTTGGGAGGAAAACAACTGAAAACCAATAAAAAGCAAACAATGAGACGCAATTTAAAAGCGATTTGAAGATCGCACAGCAATATGTTATGGATGAGAAAAGAGTAATAACAGGATTAAATCTTCAGGAGTTTCTTCCCCTACATCTGCTCATATGTTCACATGTAATCGATGAATTGACTTCTCACCAATAAGATGATTTCTCAAGAAAGTAAACTCAAACCACCTGGTCCTGCTTCTATTATCATGAAGATGAGTTGATGAATGATGATGCACACGAGGTCTTTTATCAGCAGCAGGAGGGTATTGATCCTTATGAGACAAGGGCGGATTTAGGTAATGACAGTGGTGTTTCAGATAATAGTGGTGGTAATGGATATGATGATGAGGGAGAGTGGAGGCTGAGGTGGCTGGTCATAAAGGCTGCAGCAGTAATGATAATGCTTTAGGTGATGGCTTGGTGTGTGGAGATGATGATGTTCTTTGAATGTGTGTGTGTGTGTGTGTGTGTGTGTGTGTGTGTGTGTGTGTGTGTGTGTGTGTGTGTGTGTGTTTCCATTCTATGGTATGATTGGATACCAGCGGAAGTGAAGGTGATGGTGATGTTAAAGGATAAGAGGACAATACTGGTGAGTATGAATACTGTGTGTTTGTGTGTTTCAGGAAGTGACGCCGAGCAGTCAGCCATCTGTCGGCAGATTAATCCTGGCTGTGCTTAGAGATATTACCGGCTGGCTTATCACTGTGGCAACAAGCCTTCAATCCCAGTCCAGCGCAGCCACCATGTGACCTTGGCGAGGAAGGTGGGGGTTGGACACACACACACACACACACACACACACGGGTGCACATAGACACCATACACAGACCATATCACAGAAAGCTTTAGTAATTTTGTGAATTCATACTTTTAGTGTATTGTGTTAGCTTATAGACACTGTATATGGACTGTGCATTCATTGTGGGGTGGGGTTTAAGAGAGGATATGACCCACACACACACACACACACGTGCGCTTCCTCCCCTCTCATCATGGTCTAAAGGTTTTAATCCTGCTGAAAGGTTTCAGTGGCACATATGAGTTCAGAAATGTCATTACACCAACCAACTGTGTTGCATGCAGTTCTCTGCAAATACTGTTCTCAGTCTGCTATATATAGACCATGTTTTAGGCACCTTTGCTCGGTTCCCTTCACACAACTGAGCGCTTTTTTGTCGCCCAAATCGCATCACTCCCACATGTTTCAGATATCCACCCACTCAAGTTTTCTACACACACACACACACACACACACACAACATCACATTGTACAGGAAACGGCACACACACATGCTTACAGGTCATAAATCCTCAGACACAAGGCCAGTTCAGGCTTGATGTAACATTCAAGGTTTTATTCAGTCTTTACATACAGTACACCAGTCAGAAATATACAGTGACCCTTCAATGAAGGTCCGGCAGGTACGCAATAAAATCTGCAGTCCAAAGCCACAGATTTTCAGATGAAGGTTACAAAGCGTTAAGCGTGTGTGAGTGTCTTGTTCATCATTCCTGTTTTCAGTCCACGTTTTTTTACATCTGTGCAGGTGACACAGATGGCTGTAGAAGTTCCTGGGGCGAAGGTTTTTAACTAGCTTCCCTTTCATTGATCTCTGCTACAGGATGCCAAATATTGGCTAAACTTGACAATGCTCCCCCGCTCCCCTGACACGGCCACCATTCAGGTTTCATCACTCTCTCTGCGGTGACCAGCATCTCTCACAGTTCACAGCCCCATGACGTAAAGGTGATGTGGTCTAACCTCAGGAGAAGTGGACAGATATAGGAGATATAACAATTTAAACTCTATAATTTAACAATCTGGATTTACTGAATTTTACTGAGCAATTTCTATTTGTCACATCCACAACCTCACTGCCGGTAGGAGGAGGCAGTGGTGGTGAGGGAGGTGCACGGAGGCCGTTCGGTCAAATATGAGTGATGGTATAAAAACCACTCCGCCTGGATCTGCCACTCAGCATAATTAGACAAAGTAATCACAACTGATATCATGACAGATTAGTGCGAGGTTGAGAGGTCCTCTGCTGAAACCTGAAATGGTTATAATAATCTATCCCATGGGACAGCACGACCAGTATCAGACGGCGCTGGAGGGAGGAGGGAGGGAGGGAGCACTTCTTATCAGAATAAAATGAAAATTGAGGCTGAACATCTGGATAAAAGGAGCTTTACATTTTACATTTTCTCATTCGATTAAACACATAAAAAAGGTTTTCATTTGGAACAAGATGTCTAATTTTCAAATTTAAAATAAATAAAAAAAATCACCTAATTGACCGCATTTCAGTGCACGAGTGCACATTGGACTCTTTCAAAGTAAAGTAAAGTTTTTTTTTGTTTAAAAAAAAACAAAAAACTATGGCTTTTTTTTAGGTCATAATAAATCAGAAGCCCTTAAATGTGCAGTATAAGAGGGGCGCTTCCAAAATAACCACCAACCAGCCCTTAGGATTGGCTACATACGTATGCGATTACTAAGTAAATCTAAGGTCCCTCTGGCGGCAGTATAAAGAGTGATGTAGTCATTCAGTGAGTGAAACAGCTCAGTTACATTTACAGTCCTGAGGAACCTAATTGTTTGCTACGGGATTTCATTATAAAGTTTGTGGAGAGCTTGATGACAATGATATCATTACCTGATATAGGCTTTAGTGGACATTTTTTAATAACAGTCACAAGTAACAGCTTAATTCTTTTAGAGGACATCTGCTTTGCTACCTGTCCTCCGTCGTGTGCTGGAGACGAGGGAATGTGTCTGAATTCATGTGTTTGGTAAAGAGTCCGGCCTCAGTAGCACCAACTGGTAAATAATCAGGCTTGTAGACTATTTCTTTAGCAGGGTTTACAGTACAAGGTTGGATGGTGAATGAAACGTCTCTCTGAAATGATGTCATACCATTTTTATAAAAGTGTTCTTGTATGTTAACAGGATTCATTTTTTTCTCTAGAAAAGATTGGTGTAAAATATCAGCACTGTTGTCTTTCCTGAGTCTGCTGTCAGTGCACTTCACCCGATCAGACGCCTGTAAGGAGCTTCACAGAGGATTTATCATATTTACACTCTAAAAAGATGTTGGTTGTAAATTTGATGTTGTGCTGGGGACTAAACCCTGGAATGTTCTGGTGTGTGACATCTCACGGTGCGAGCCTTCGACCTGTTATATTCCTGTGTACCCTGTGTTTTACAGTAGATCATTTGACTGATTTGCTCATAGATCAAAAGACGTCTTCTACAGAAAGATTATAAAGGTATATATATATATTCATGTGCAAATTTCTTAATGTAGAGGATGGACTGTGTGTAGTGTTTTTCAAAAATCTCTGATGCCTTGTCTACACTATTGCAGATATTTTTTTTGAATGGATATTTCATCAAAAAAATCTCTGTCCACACGACCTTTGTTTTACAAAACACGAGAACACAAATGCTGAAACAAGCTTGGCGCACCAGTGGGTGGTGAAGTAATGGGAAGTAAGTTGTAATGGTAAATGTAGCTGCAAACTTGTGATTAGACCAAGCAGTGCTAACCAAGTGCACAGAAACTTGTGTATAGCCGCCATTCATGTGCAAACTATACTGTGACGTAATCTTTTCCCACATGCTCTGTTTTAGTGAAACAAAATGTTGTATGCATGTGGACGAGAGGCTCAAACGCAGAAGAAAAAGTTTGTTTTGCGAAATATCCACATTAGTGTGAACCAGGCGTGAGACTGATACTGTAATAGGTAGTTTTAACATCACTGAGTTGGTATTATCTGCCTGGCTCTGTACCGTCTGAAAAACTGGTTAATTATTATACACACTTTGCATCAAGACATAATAGCTTTGCTCCATAGTTTGGACTAAAAAAGTCTTTCTTTGAAGATTCTGTTGAAACATAGAAACATGCTTATTCTAGCCATTACACATGCAGTTAAAAAATCTTTTAAAATGAATGAAATTTTGTATATCACTTTGGCAAGGGAGCAAATAGAACATATTTTCTGCTAGTCTTATATTTGAATACTCTACCCTTGATTTTACACATTGAAAAAAAAACAACTTTTTGTTCCTTTACAAAAAAACATCTTTCTTTTTTTTTTGATATGTCACTGCACAAAAAGAGCAACAGACAACAAAATGAATTCACAAGTCAAAAAAGATAAGCAAATGAAAAAAAAGACAAGTTGCATAATTCATTTCACATTGACAAATACAAAAGCAGACAGTAGTGGAGAGTAGTGGAGTGTTGGGATATCCGGTGCCTGATTTTACTTTGGGGAGTTCAGCCTGTGGAGCTGTAGAAGTTGTGACTCACTAATCAACGCTGGATAAATGTAAACCAAAGAAAACCGTGACACATGTACGGCCTCACACAGTTTGTGTTTCTGACCTGAATGAAACCACACATAGGAACAGTGAACATCAGTGAACCTAAACTCCTCCTGTTACATTCAAGTAGTTTTTCTGAGAATTAACATGTGTGTGTGTGTTTGTGTGTTTGTGTGTGTGTGTGTGCGTGTGTGTGTGCGTGTGTGTGTACCATATACTGAAAACAGTGCTCACAGTGCACAGTGCCTGTGCTCTGTGGAGATTAGATCGGTGCTGTTCTGTGCAGTGACTCCAGAAGGAGCTGCGTATATTAAAGGACATCAGCTTGGCCTCTAAGCTCAAGGTTAGCGTTTTAAGCCTTCGCTCGGAGCACAAGCTCCCAGCAACTGAGGGAAGACAAGACTCTGCCTCTATTATTAGGCATTCTGGCGTGTCCTTCCAAGCGCGTACTGTAGACTGCACCGATCGCATTGAGCCCCATAGAAATCCTCAGAGGAATCTAAATCTGGGGATAATCACCTGTAAGAATCACAGAGATTATGTCAGTGGGAGTGAATGGAGAAACAGAGAGTTGGGAGGAGGGGGGGGGTCCATGTTCTGGTACATCAACTGGTGCTTAAACACCTTCTGAGGATCTGGCTAACATGTGCTGTCAGTATTACTTACTGTCATGTCACTGTGTCTTCAGTACAGCCACAATGAAACCTGACTACACATTTTTCTTCTTAAAAAAATACAAAATCCAGAAACAAAGAATATAAAGATTTTACATCCAGAAAACAAAAAGGAAGTGCTATTTAAATATATAGTTTAAATTAGCTGCTTATCAATTGTATTGATTAATTTGTTGTAAAGGGAATTATATCTAGTCAATAAGTAACTAATGCAATACCTGCATTGTGGGAAATGTAGGAAGTATAAAAACGTAAGGCAAGTTGAGAAGAAGGAAAAAGACGTTCAACTACAAATCTTTTTAAAAGGATGTTTTCTTTACATTAAGTAGCATACGATGAACTTCTGAAGCTGCAGATGAACAAGTTTGTCATGAAGATAATGTGATGAGTGAAAGCGTCATGCAGATTGAGCGAGAGCAGCATTAGTGCATGTGTGAGAATCAGACATGTGGCAATGCTAAGCTGCTGCAGTGTTAGGCTACATAAGGTTCGCGGTGGTGAATGAGATTCTTAGCTGGCACAGCTAAATGCTCTGACCCACAGCAGTATGTTTAGACCAGGTATAAGAAACATTAGTGGGAGTTTCCTCTGTTAGCCGATGACTGATATGTACATACACCCCATCATATCTGTTTTGTGCTTGCTTCCTCTTGTCTTGACAATAGAATGCTGGTCTATTGTGTGTGTGTGTGTGTGTGTGTGTGTGTGTGTGTGTGTGTGTGTGTGTGTGTGTGTGTGTGTGTCCATATCAGTTAAATAATTGAATTTCTTTGAAGGGTACCACACACAGTCCACTCAACGGTCCCTGTATGTGGTTTCACTGCAGCCTCACATTTTGGTAGTTTTCAGTGAGTCCATGAACGTGGCCTTTATCCCAAAGTGAGTTCCTTCAGTCCACCACTCTGCCACTCGTCTGCATTATTCAAGGTGCAGCACTCTCGATCATCATTATCTTTTTCTACTTCTTTCATGTCATTCTTTTACTTTTCTCTTACAAGGCATGCATTCTGAAATCCAGTCAGGAAAGAAATGCAAAATGAAAACCACTGACAAGAAAAATAAACCCACAACTGTCCCGAGAGAGTAAACTACTCATTGGTTACACAGCTTCATCGAGAAACATTGCTCCGTGTAAACATGCCTTTTTCAAAACGGCTCACAGGCATTAATTGCCCGAAGCCGTGCAGCTGATTTTGAAGAAAAGCAAAGATGTCTGAAGGAAACACTCGGCTGCTTTGCTCTGCATTCTGAATGCAGTGGATTCACAACTGCACTTGTGGCTTCCAAGATTGTTGCAAAGAAAAGAAAAATCAGCTGCACAGCCTCAAAATGCTTCAAAACAAAGCTCACAACTTGTCCCTTCCCACCCCTCACATGTCATTAATCAGTTCCATCGGTGAAAAACGCTTTAAACGAAACTAAAAATGGAAAAAAAGACAAATAGTTTTTTACATGTGAAAAAACAGCAACATGACGTCCCAACCAGCCCACCTGCAAAGATAAATAAATCTATTTGGATATACTCTATTTGGATAAATGGAGAAATAATATTACCATGTTATACTCTATGCAACTTAAGGATGGCACCGTCGCTTTCTCAAAAAAAAAATCATGATTCATGGTGTTAAACTTTATAAAATTTGTTTGAAGTTGTAATCAGTCTGCCTCCTCCACGAGCTCCCTTCTTCTTTCTGTCCCCCTCTCCGTTATCTCTCAACACACTGGAATGCTGGAACGAGGGACGTTTGGTTTGTGCTTCTGGAGACACTGACGTTTACACGTTGTTTGTTCATTTGTTCGTTAGTTCCTCTCCAGAGTTTACGTAGCAGGAGTGCAGCGAGGGTCATTACTGTCATCCCGAGCCCCAGGGGACTATGTAGCTGCCAACCGTGGAGCAGGGAAAGTGAGAGATAGAGGAGAGGGAAGTGTTTATGGTACTCGCTCTTGTTTGTGTTAATATCATCTTTTGCCAAGAGACAAAACATAAACGTCGTCAGTCTTTTTCTCTTGGTTTTGGCTCGTGACAGTGTTCCAGCAGAGGTGAGGCTGACACTGATCAGAGGCAGCTCCGTCTGTCTTGGCTTCAATTTTACCTCCAGTCTTCAGCGAGGGGAGGAAGCAAAAAAAGAAAAGTTTCCTCTGCTCCCTCCCTCCCCCCTTCTTTCATATGTTTTCCCAGAGTGTGATGCCTCCCTCCTACTCTTTCTCACTCAATAATTTGCCTTCGAGTCTGTCATGGCTTTGACAGTTCTTCCGTTTACTCTTTTAATGATGTTGCCGCTTGTCCTCTCTGTCCCACCCCTTGTCCTGTCCTCCCTTTTTCACTGAGGCTGACACAGTCCAGAAGAAAAGCACCATGGGATGCATCAAACTGCCATTGTCCTCCAAAATCCCCAAAGAAACCTAAACAGCATCTCATCAGTCCTCATCTCTCTTCCCCTCTTCTTTCTCTTCTCTCAAGTCCTGCCCTCTCCAGCCTCTTGAGGATTTAATTCCTCCAATTAAAAGAAACGAGGGTCAGAGGAGAAGGTAATTAATTAAAAAAGACAAAAGTAGAAAATGGAATAGCTCCCCAGGAGACCAGAATCATATTCGTATGCAGAGAACTTTTTGTCCCCTCTTATGCTCATTTTCATTTTCTTCTTCTTCTACTCTCTCCAGACCTACAAAGTCGAAGAGTCAGAGGTTTGGTCTTCTCCCATTGTGTTTCATTCCATCATCACAGAGGAGAGGTCATCTTGTTTCGACCTCCACGCTGTCGTCATTAAATTAAAATCAAAATTAATTCATTCTCTCTCGTGCACATTCATCCACTCCTCCTCGTTTTCTTCTCTTCACGGTCACACATAGGCTGATTCGCTGGACTGTGTGCGACCCAGGTTGGGTGGCTGGGACAAATGGGCCATGTCCTTCTTCCTGATTTCACAGATAGACTTCCTGCGGGCCTGGACGCCCCTGATGGCCGCCTTGATCTTGCGCCAGCCCAGATGGTTGAGCTCAGCCAGGTTCAGCACAACGCAGATGCCACTCACCGCGAACATGAAGACCAAGAAAACTGTTTTCTCTGTGGGCCGGGACACGTAGCACTCCACCTCCTTGAGACATGGGTAACGGTCGCACTCGAAAATCCCAGGCACGCTGAAGCCATAGAGGAAATACTGGCCCGCCAAGAAGCCGATCTCCAGCGCGTTTCTGAACACCACCTGAATGATGTAAAAGCGGGAGATCCCCTCTTGCCGGCGAACCTTAGAGCTCTTCCCATGGGTCAGGCCCCGCGGAGCATTGGGAATCTCCTTCACCTCCAGGCAGTCAGGTTCTTCCTTCCCTCCTCCGCCATCACCACCATGCTGAACTAGAATTCCGTTAATGTTGCGAAGCTTTCGTGCCCCGTCCCTTCCTCCATAGTCCCTTTCCATTATGGGATAGAGGAAGGAATAGCGCCGGTCTTTCTGCTTGGCCGACTGATGGACAGAGTAGGTGATGAAGCAGAGGCTGGGTGTGCACACCAGTATGATCTGGAAGACCCAGTAGCGAATGTGGGAAATAGGAAAGGCTTTGTCGTAGCAGGCCTGGTTGCAGCCTGGCTGTAGAGTGTTACAGATGAACATTGTCTGCTCGTCCTCGTACACCGTCTCCCCCACAATGGCCACAATCAGGATACGGAAGATAACCACCACTGTCAGGAGGATCCTAGCAGAGGAAGACAGAGATATATGGGGTTAGTACAGTCAGAGACATACAATAATCTACTGCATTAGGAAGGATGTGATGTCCTGATGTCCTTCCCAGAAGAGGTTCTACAGATGTGCTGAATACGAAAGGAAAGTGAAAGGAAGAGGGAACGGATGAAAGATTTGCAATCATATTTCTGGTATAGTAACAGTTTCGACACAAAAGCAAAGAAACATCAATAAGCAGTGCTAGAAATATCTGTGTATAAATATACGCTGCACTATTTTTAAAATAGTGGCAGGTTGCAGTGAAATAAATATAACTCGGTAGAAATACTGGGATCTGTGGACTGGCTCGACACAAGAAAGTACATCTAACGTGCTTTCATGTGTAAATTTGTGCTCAACGGTGCTGAACTCCAAGGGAGCAGAGAGCTGTGGAATCCAAAATAACCGAAACTATAATTTCAAATGAACTTTATTGCTCCATTCAGTTTCATTTAACGTCCTCTGTCAGGATATTAAGTGCTTCATGAAACAGGAAGGTTGCTAGGCTGTTATGAGAAAGGAATCAAAGTAAAAATCCGTCTTTTGATTGAACTTATTGTCCCAGTACCACACAGGTAATGTGAACAGGGCGATGACAGTAACAACATACCAGGAGAGAGTAAACAGAAGGGAGGAAGCAGAAAACACTTCAGAGATCTAGGGGAGGGGCCAGTGCGACAGAGGCACCTGAAGTGCCCCTGTCCTGTCAGTAGTCTTATGTCATCTTCTAACAATACCAACAATAAAAATTTAATTTGTCAGGAACTTTTATTCAACAAGCTCTTTTGAAGTTCCCAATGTGTTTGAAGGAACAACTTTCCAAATATATTCAATGATGTGTGGCTTTAGAGCTAACAGTAACCTAGAAATGACTTATATGTGCACCTTACTGAATCAGGGATTGTATATGGACATATAATTGGCCTCTCTGTTTAAATTGTGGCCTCAACTGATACATCCAACTTCCGGCCATGAAATGTTTTTATGAGAAAGCATCAAATCTTTCAACAAACGGTCTTCTAATGAAAAGGGACAAAAAGCAGAGACTGTATGGTGGAGATGGACAGAAAGCAGACGTAGTGAATAAGCAGAGGGGAACTGGACATTACCACTTGCCTTCAAGACATAGTAGAGCAATATGACCAGGAAAGAAATTCAGGAGACATCCGGTAAAGGACACAAAGTGTGGATGGAAAAAAGTCAGAATTGAGGTTAAGAGGAGGGGTTTGAAATTGAAATCCCAGGGGGGAGCTTCAGAAAGGACTTTGAACTCCTTAATCAGAGAGAGAAGTTTAAGAGGCAGAGAAAACAGAGGGAAAGCTGTACTAATGATGGACCACCATTAAAGTCACTGTTCCTCCACAGAAGAGGTCTACTCCAGACTCCATCTATCAGCCTAAGTAAGCACTCCAAAAAGAAGGACAGTTGGCTCATGGCCTGTTTTAGGTGACTCAGTATGCAATGTGTGTGTACGTGTGTGTGTGGTTACAGGTATAAGGAGAATTGAGATGACATGCCTCCTCCTCGACTATTTTGAATCTCTTCTCCATCATTAGGCCCAGTTAACATGGCAACCTCTGTTTAGAAACACTTAAGTTGGAGCTGTGATTAATTTCCGCGCGCATTCAAACAACACAGAGTCACCTCTCAGTTTGTGTTTCGCTTATGAACAATACAAACGTGTCATCTGCTTTCAATGCCCTAGCAACAGGTGTGACTGAGGTTATAACCTTAGTTGCTGATTGGGAGCTATTTCTGTGTGGAGTGTGGAGAGAGAGAGAGAGAGAGACTTCTATTTGCTCTGTGGATGGGTGCATGTTATGTGCATCTATCCAAGCATATACTTACGCGGGCTGACTTGGCGTAAACTTAGTTTGACTGTGCGCTGCATAATGTTCGACACACACAGTAGATGGACTACAGGTCTCTGCCCCCCCCACTCTCTGTTCTGTTTCCTCTCTTGCAGACATCTCTCTCTTTGTTCTTTTCTTACTATATTCATCCCTCATTCATTTTTCAGATCTGAGAACAGGCAAGCACTTCAGATAGCAAGCTCTCTGCTTTTTCCTTCTCGTCTGTGCAAGCGTGTCGGCTGTCTCGTGCTGTAACCTGTGACTAAACTAAGTCTGAGACCAGGCTGCAGACTACAGACGGGCCCGGACATCGCTGTTAATCTGTTGATTGATTACTGCCACAAATATGAGGGAGCTCAAACTGAGTTCTGCATTAGATCAACACTCGCTAATCACTGCCATTTATATTAATGATAATCCCATAAATAATTGTAAGATAAATCACTGCCATTACTCCATGTGAATCCAGAGCGCGCGCCATTACTGTAGCCCATCAAAATGTGACCTCATTACATTTATCAGGGATTTATGACTTTTGTGTGCATACAAGTCAATAGATGGTGACATATAAAAACGGCTCGCAGGCAGCGCTGCTGGGCAGTACAGTATGAGGTGCAGTTCATTCCTGAGAAAAGGTCAATGTGCTGAACCCAGTCCATTTAAATTAAAGAGATAAAGCCCAGTTACAACAGATTCATTACTAGAGTCTTGAAGCAGACCAGTTTTACATGATGCTGTTAATTTTGAGAGGTATTTGGTTTGATAGTGACATTTTAATGTATCATGGTTCAGAACAGTGTAAAACACAGATAGATTTAGCATAGGTTTTTTTCTAAAGATGGTGTCAAGCTGCACAAAAACACAGGACACAGTGATAGTAATCACATCTTTGTTAAAAAAGGGTTCATGTTGTAGTTTTTGTTTTTATTTCTGCAGCATAATGACATTAATGGAGAGTCCAGAATTTGCTGGTAAAGCTATTTAGCGAGAGAAGCTAGAAACTTCAAACATCTCGTTTAGTCTCAGTCCCTCACTAACATGCACTTCTTCAAAGGACATTTGTCATACGTGTTCACAGCAGCCACCTCAAACCTCCTCTTAGTCACTTGTAACTCTCCCTCAGGGTGACTCTGAATTTATTAAATAACATCAGCAAGAGATGGTAGCTGTCACTTGAATTTACCTCAGGCCACTCCTCTGTATTTCATAGAAAGAGTTATATTTGTGTTGAGAATAGATTCATGAAATCAAACACAACAAGAAGTTCTGTATGTGTGGACACCATTGTATGATAATCATTATGGGGTTTGGTGGTGTGAATGGTATCGCGCAGTCGCTTTGCCAGTCTTGTGTGGTGCAGATGTGGAGTCGAAGGGCAGCGTTAATCCTTTCCAGAGACTGACAGCGTGCGGGTCACATGTACCTCTCATCAAAACAACAGGTCACCAGCGGCGACCTCCAAAATGAAACCTGAAAGACTTATTGCCAATCCGTCCACCTGGAATCAGTAGGGATGTGGAGTGATAGCGAACGAAGGATGGAGGGAGGACTGCAAAAAAAAAAAGAAAATGGTTTTGCCCTTGTAGTGACTCCATTAAGGAGCTTAGTAAGCAGAGAATTCACAATACCAGAGCGAGAGAGCATTGCGCTTAATGTCCGCACGTGTGCACGCAAACACATTTTACATGGCCACGCGTGCACAAATGCACGTTTGCACACATATCCATGCATCCCAGACAGTGAAAGGAGACTGAGTGAGTACAGAAAGAAGACATCAAATTGCTGTTTAAGATGAATTAGTTCCAGACAGGGATAAAAAGATTATGAAGTCACCAAAAAACCCCAGTGTGGCTGGGACATCTTCTCCTTAAATTAAAAGAGTAACCTGCCAGTGCTGGGACGGAGTGTGAGAGATGAAGGGGGGTAGTAAGGAAAACCAGCAATGAAGGAAAATCTCATCATAGAGAATGAATTATATAATAGCTTCCACACGCAAACCCACTGCTGTAATCTGCGGCTGGGCCAAGGGAGGATTCTTGCATTAGGTTTTTTTTTTTTTTTTTTTTTTTTGCTAATGCCATCGAATAGCTTTAGATTATCGTACCCCACGCATCCCCCACCTGTTTTTTCTCTTCCCTCTAGAGAATCTTTCTTTCCTTGCTTTTTTTCTTTCATTTGCACTCCTAGGGCTCTCTGGCCCTTCTTCCTCTTCTCTCTCTCTCTCTTAACCCCCCCCCCCCCCCCTGATACACACACACACAGATTGTGTCTGTACTTTTCTATGAAGAGCCTTGTTTCTCAGTCCCACAAGGCATTTAAACTACTCGCTGCTGACGAACACTACGGTGGAACTGGTTCACCCGGCAACTGCATTTCCTTTGTGTTTCTCCTAAACTGATTAGTGAATTGATTCAATTTTGACTTTTCATTTTGGCTAAAATGCCAACACAAATAATAATCATCAATTGCGAGCCTATGTTGTTTACTAATGCTTCAAAAACATACACATGGCAAACATATTAGCACATATCTCAACACACTCACACCTTCTGTTCCCAGCAGACAGTGTTTGTTTTTCCCTTTGACTAATATGTTGCCTGTGTTAGCACACAGGCGGTGGTGATTATGCAAAAACATTATCCCAGCACAATTCCAAAAACGCCTCTTCCCGTCCAACAATCATGTCCCACCCACCATTTGATTTCTCCTGCTCTTCCTCAGTATCTGACTGTGGATATTTTGCATTAAAATGGTGTTTTTCATATTCAAAGTTGTAATTATGGATGTGCAGTTAATGTTCTAAATCAAAAGGTGCACAGTAACATTAAAGAAATTATAATTTCCACAACTGACGTGAGAAATCCTCTCATCTAGTACCTCCATATGCATGTACTTTACAAATATGCACATGTATGCAGACACTCAGTATACACACATACACCCACACACACGCAAACAGCCAATACTGCTGCTGCCCCAGTGGTCTGCATTATTCAACTTCCAGAGAAATTAAAATCCCATGCATAATGAGGCTCTCTTTCAATGAAACCTTGAACGCTGTTTACATGGCATTTGGAGAAGATGAGTTGGAGTAGTGCTCAATAGGTAGAGCTGGAGTAGAGTTTAGGGGTTAGTAAGGCAAAGCATATGAAAACAGAGTTTAAAAAAAGCACCAAGTATAGACAGTATGTTGCTAGAGAGAGGGACAGTGTTTGATAAAGAGACGGAGTAGAAAAGCAAAAAATTCAGGCATTGTGAATGAAAGAAAGTGACAAAAGAGGAAATTAAACCGGGAAAAGACATAAGAGTGTGCAGACAATGAGGAGGAGGAGGCAGAGGACAGGAAATAATTGGCCAGGAATCGATAAGGAGCGCAAGTCTTGGAGAGATTGCAAGATGTGGTGATAAAAAGAAAAGGGGAGAAGAGAGGAAGAACATCTGTGGTTCCTTTACCCAGAAAATACAACCTCTTCCTCGCACCACCACCACTACCAACAAAAACCTTTTTTTTTCTCTCCCATCTCTCCTCCCTCCCTTCATTCTCCCCTCCGCTCAACTTCCCCCTGCTAGTTACCACGGCAACAGGCGAGGGGCAGAAAACGAAGGAAGAGAGAGAGAAAGTGAGAGAGAGGGGTGCCTACTGGAAGCTAAGTCAACTGAAGAACAGCATATTTCTGCTGAGGAGGCGAGCAGATTTGTTGTTGCACCAGTTAAGATCGTGGCTTAGTCGCCTCAGAGAGCTTGATGCTTAAAAAAATCCTGAACGAAAGTTCAGTGAAACAGCAAATTATGCCAAATAGGCAAACAATTTGACCCTGCTGTGCTGGAAGCTGCTTAGAAGATAATTCAGTGAAGAAAAGTAGAGCGTGAAGAAACGCAGGCTGAACTCGCAGAGAATAAAGGTTCTTTACCAAATGAGACACATAATCCTTTTCAAAATAGACATTCAGTATCTTGTGATTTTATTTCTGTTATGAGAAAACGTTCCTTTTTTTCCTGATTGGAATCATTAATGATTAAGTAGAAAAGGCAGCACCTTGGCTGACCTGCTAATCCCTCTCAGAGCGTCACCTCTAGCCTCCATCAATACCTGTTCCTGATTTTCTCTGCACCTCTCCCCTCACTGCTTTTTCCTGCTCATCCATCGCTGCTGGCGCTGCTCCGCTTCTACTCTCACATGCATCTCTAACCTGTATCTCTGTTTCCTTTACATCCCAGATCCAGTCTCTGAACTATTCACCAAACATCTCATGTCTTCTGTTTCACAGCCTCAGATGTGAATGTCACTCACTTAGCCTGATAATCACACCGAATTGGCATTTCACTTCAGGTCCAGGGGTCTGGAACCAGGTTAGCACACATAGCACGTGCAATTTCATCGAATCAGGAGTTCACCTCTTCTCACGGGTCAGCAGACCAAGGCATGCTAGCACAGCAGGATGAGCTGTGTGGAAAAGATGTGTGGAAGAACTAACATGGACTAATGTTAGCTCATCGCAACACAGTCGCTGTCAGGCTAAGATTTCCCAAAATGATTCTCAGACTGATTTTCTTATGATAGGGAAAAAGACTTTATGGGACTTTATCCACCTGGCCTCCAAATATAAAGTCTGTAGAAATCCAGGAGAAGTCGATGTGTGAACACAGCAGACACTGACGAAGATGAATAATATGTCACTTCCTGCTGCTCCACCTGTCACCTGAATAATGCGGAGGATTTGTTGATGTTGAGAACGCGTCTGAGCATGAGTGCAGGTAAACCCTGAAGCCAATTCTCTGGATTTTACCTGGAGGTCAAATCAAAATTATTTAAAAAACGCTTAATTAACACAACCAATCATTTCATTTGGTCCGACAATTGACTGGTGTACCTGTTTGTCACTTACCGACCTGCATGCACTTTGCTCTCAGTGTGCATGACTGGAGTCGGCAGCCTTAGAGACAAACACCACTGAAGCAGAGATGATAGCCAGAGTAGCTTTGAAAAGAGGGCTGATGGGATGTATTTCAAAGTGTAGCCTGCTCTCGCAAGCTTTTACAGGATTACCAACCCTAGCTTTAATGAATTTATGCTGTAGGCCCAAAGAAAATCTGAGAAACATTATGACTTCACAAGCAACTAAGCTATTGTGGCTCCTTTTGAACCCCTATGATTTTGCCCATATATCTATTTTTCAGCGTAACATTGCCTATTTCTACAAAGAATAATTTTTCACTTATATATAAGATGATATATATTGGACATATCACAGGATTTGAGCACCCTGGCAGATTCAAGAGGGTTAACAGTTTCTGAGCTCATCCAAATTTTAACAATGGAGTCAACAGATCTTAAATGATTATATGAATTGTTTTTGTCATGGTCATGTGCACCATTAAAGTCACAAAACTTTTATGCCTTGGTCATTTTCGCTTTTCATTTTTATTTTTCCCCTTCTTTCTCCCTTTTTGTTTAACGCTAGGGTTGGTTATCCTGGAAAAGCAAGCAATAGCAGGCTGCACCCTACCCCCTCCCACCGGCCCTCTCATCAAAGCTGCACGCCCAAAACACATCAACATATGATAACTGCGAGAAGCCAACATCGTCTCTCCGGCTGCAAAGTAACAACTTACCACCTCTATACTTTTATTGTAAAACAGCTAAATAAAAAATATATCAAGGGAGCAACTTACACATTACAAATTATATAGACATCTTTCTTAAAAGGAAAAAACAAAGTGATTTAATAGTGTGTTCTGTACAAGATGTTTTAGAATAAAGGACTTGATGGTGAATGTCTCTTGTACGTTTGAAAGTCTTCTGCACAATTTAAGTCATAAACTGTGGATGTTAGCAAGTGTTAGCGGCCGCCAGCAGATGTCAGGGACATAACCTCAGTTGTACGCCTTAGTGTCATCAAGTGTTTTGGCCGAACTTGAGGGTACGCTGAGGCTAAAGATAAATCTGACTGACTACTGGCATATGGTAGTACTATGGAAGCCATGTAGTTGTAGTAATGTTTTATCATCAGTGTTAGCAGAGCTTTGGGGAAAATCCCTCGTCAGTCCGTCTTTCTCTTTGTTTACATCAATCTTTATCCTGCTTCCCTTCTTACAGTTTCTTTCCTTTTTCTTTTGCTCCTGTTTGTGTTAAGGGCGTCAGTTGGTTAACTGAATACAACATTCAACATCTGACAGCTCTAATTCTGTATCGTCAAATACAGACGGACCCTTATCGCTCACTCTCTCTCTGTCGCTCTCTCTCTCTCTCACTATTGCTTTGCCAGGGTTTATCAATAGCTAGTAGTTCATAGCAGGTCACCATGCAGGCACCAGGCTCACACAAGAGCCATGACACACACACACACACACACACAGAAGGGACATTCCGGTGCTTGAGGCGAGTGACAGAAGGAGTGAGGGGGCTGCACTCCCCCCTGCTGACAGACCTTTATCCTGCATGGCCACCCATGTCCGAACAAACAAGTACACATTGACACACACGCACACACACACACACACACACACACACACACACACACACACACACACACACACAGACATTCACCACCACACTCCCATGCTAAGACCAATATAAGAGCTATATGCGGTGTAACCGAATATGGACTGAATTCTCTCAGCTCACACAAGATAAGGACACCTCTGTGCACATGTGCACACACACACACACACACACACACACACACACACACACACACACACACACATTTTAATCAGGGACACGCACACTCTCCCAGCTGTTGCGGGGCGTTACAAAGCCGATTGTGTCTGACATTGACGGGTGTTAGTTCCATCCTCTGGGGAGAAGATGAAAATGAATTTCTATCATAGCGAACAGTTCTAATGGTTTTATCATCGTCTGGTCTGGTTAAACTTTGATGTCCAATCAGGTGGCGTCAGAGCCTCAGCTCAGTTTGGGTCAGCCCAGATAAATCTGAGAAGTTTAGTACCAGTGGAGGAAAATTCAAGAAGTACTGTATTCAAAGCAAACTAAATTTACATGTACACTCTATAAACTCCACTTAAGTATAATTCAGATGTTGGAATTATATCTTACTTTAGTATTTCCTTTTTGTAACTTTACTCCACTGCATATCTGTGGATATCTGTATATCAATTATTACACTCCTACATATATTTAACAGTTATAGTTGGTGACAAGTTTTAAATGCAAGCTCAAGAACTATTTATTTTAGTCTGGCTTTCAATTGAATTGAATTTATTTGTTCATGTATTTACAGTTAAGCCTTTTATATGTTCATCTATTTTAGCATTTGTTTTTTTATCCTACTATTTTTAATCTAAATTTAGCTTACAGTGTTTCCTGAGTTGTGCAGGTGTGTGTGGGCGGCTGGGCTTGCTTGTGTTACTTCTACCTCCTTGTCTTGCTGACTGGTGGGTAAATACCCACAGACTGCTTCAGTTTTGTTTTGTATTTATATTTCTGTGTGTGTCTGTGTGTGTGTGTAATTGTAATTGATAGATTTATCTTACATTAAAAAGTACAACTGCAAACCTATATATTGATATTATTACCACCAAAGAGACATTCCCCTATAAACTTGCATGGTTTCCTCTTTCAAGACTTTAAGTGATAAAAAAACGATCTTATATTTCCTGAAAAAGTCCAAAGCCTCAGCATTTGCATTGATATTACTTTAATATGTTGTAAGTGTGCACATGAACAGATTTCATGTTCTTTATGCCCTGTATTACATTAGGTGCACTGTAGACACTGACAGTACTCTTATATAGTATGATATACTGTAGTCTCGGTGTGTAATCCTGCCTCTGTAATCTGCTAAAATGAAAATCTAATAATAGTATATTCTAATACTGTTCACTTATCCATCCATCTCTCTCTCTCTCTCTCTCGCTCTCTCTGTAAGCACACGCTTACAGACAAAGGAATTTAAATGGTGTGTTGATGAATGTGAACTGAAATTGAAAAATGTAGCTCATGACTCAAAGACACACATACAGAATGTGCATATGAACACACACACATGCAAATGTCCTATGTCATTTGGGATATGTACCATTTCATTATGTTCTATAATGAAATCCATTAGGAAGTCCATTTGTCTGTCCATTTGTTTTTTTTTCAAACAATCAGATTGATCCCAGGAGAAGGTTAAGAGTATTAGACGTTTCTACCAATGCACTGGTTCATAAGTGCACCATACACAAGGGTCTCCATGTCCATAATTACAGTGGCAGTTACCTTGGCAACAGATTAGGCAGTCAAGTAAGGGTTAAATAAAAGCCCAGGCATCAAAAATACTTTCTAAAATCTTCTCAGAGAGATGGAGGGAACAAAAGGAAGTGCCACGACTGGTCACCATGGCAACAGACCAACCAGTGAGAGCATTGGTTTTTCTGGGAGGTTGTAAGGTTGTGATGAAGGGGTGAGACAGAAGCGGGAGTGAAGAGGAAGAGACCGAATGCACGGGCGGGAAACAAGGGAGACAGAGAGAGACGCACAGGGAGGGAGAGAGACGATGGGTGTAATCCGGATTAAATCGGTGGGTTTTGGACAATCCTGACTCAGGACTGCTTCGCCTGTGCCAACATCCCACCCACTGCGTCTCTCCTGTGCCAAGCTCCAACCCAAATCAGCAGCTCTGGCACATGCAGGGGGGGGGGGGGGCGCTCCATGACACACAATCAGGCAGCACATAGCTGCACAGGGAACATCCCAGATACTGTCACTCCGTGAAAAACACTCTATACCTGTGGAAACCACTAAAGATTCACTTAGATTACATTTACACTCTGAAATCTTCCATAACATTCAAAACTACACTGACAGTAAACATCTCATTATATTCATTCACTTTTATTTCTCATATAATTGAGTTAATCAGTTAGAATGAACTTGTACTGTAAAGCTAAAGTTCATATCTGCTGTTTTTTTTAGGTCAATAACGAACATCATCATCCATAAACTATTGGTCATAAGAAGACCCCAGCATTGTGTTTTATTATGAATTCGACGTTGAATCTGTGAGAGTTATAATTTGTCATTTGTTCTTTTATGATTCGAATATTCTCTGTTTCAGGAATCGTCATCCAACAGCAGATGGTTCACTCCACAGAACTTTTAATCTCAACTTTTAGATCATTGACAAGAAGGCTATTTGTTTGTTTAATTTGTTTATTTCTTCTTAAATTGACTGCTGCAGCCAACGGGCTTCACAACCTGAAACTTTTCCTTTAAGGGCGAGATGTCTCTGTTTCTGTCTTTCGATTTCCTTCTGAAATTATCATTGTACAAATTTAGTACAAATATACAAATATAGTACAAATTGGATAAAGAAAGACGTTGACTCTGAGTTGCGCTGAATTGTGTTGTACATCTTCATTTGATTTAGGCAGATCTGACATTATCTAACAGCTCCAGCACGTAGACACATTGTGACCCTCTAACATTATGATCACAAATTGGCTCTAATCTAAAAAAAACAACCTAAAACCTAACTGCTCTGTTGGGATTCAAACAATGACCATCAGACCTTAAGTGGTACTATCTGATGCTCTGACTCTACTGTCCATCATCTGATTGGACGTGAATGCAGCCTCACCCTCCCAAGAAACGTCACAGTGTCACACTGTCAGGAAACAGCTTCTTCTAGTGAATCGCAGCCAAACTGCAGGAGTCCAGCTGCTGTCACTCTACAGGTTGTGAAGGCTAAATGTGTCTGTTTCACACCACGCCACAGCTCCGTCTACCAAGTTGCTTTTTTATAATTGGCCAAGGGAGCGATGTGATTGTAGGATATTGCCGAGAGTCAAACACGCTCCTTGCAGCTTGACTTCACTGCTTAATTGAAGAATCTGCAAAATGGGCTTGTGTGTGTGTGTGTGTGTGTGTGTGTGTTGTGAGGTCTGAAAGCATTGTCACATTCTGTCTGCTTGCTCATAAAATTAGCTGTGAAGTTGGGGACTGTGACACTTTTGGCAGGATCTGTGTGTGTGTGTGTTTTTGCCCCTGAGAAAGGAGTAAATATAGTAACCACGCTGCAAGTTGGCTTACGCACATGTTTGTCTATTTGGACGACCATCTGTTTATGTGTGTGAGTGCGCACACGTGTGAGGAGGCAGTGAATCAGATGTATTTTCTTCTACAGTGTGTTGGTCCTGGTGGAGATGGTGTTTTTTCAGCAAAGGTGTTTGACTGGTGCACGCTTGCCATTTTTTATTCATGTTGAGTCAATCACACTGTGCAGAAGCTGATACTGCCTCTGAGGAAGAGTTGTTGCACACACAAACACACACACACACTCCAATATGCTCAAAGAGATGAATGTACGAAGGCTGTCCGGGGAGCTGCTGTAGTGATCGACAGAGATTATTCAAAGCTTTGCAGCTGAATCATGAGATGGAGAGTATATGAGCTGTGTATCGTCAGGTGAAAGACATTTATTTAAAAAAATAAAATAAAATGTGTGGCTCTGAATCCAACACAAGGTTTTACAAAGTGAAGAATCCTAGAAGCAGCTTTCTGCTCTTGGCTACAATAAATGTAGGATTTCAGCTTTAATGTATACTTCTATGATTTACATTAACTTCCCACGGAGGACGTTATGTTTTCACCCTGTTGGTCAATTTTGGTGCAGATCCAGATCAGGGAGCAGATCCAGGATTTTTGTTTTACTTTGTTGAACATTTTTTAACAACCTTTTCAGTAATTTCTCAGTGTATAAGGTACAGATATTATGAATGTTTACATTTTAGAGTAGATCCATATAAAAATCTGGAGCTTATGAATTTAAATGTGGTTTCATAAGGGGATTGTTTGGCCTTAGGAGGTATACACTCTACTGAGTGACCTAGTTTTTTATAATTTTTGTATTGTTATTTCCCAGAAGTCATATACTTCTCTATCTCTAGCTCCCTTTTTTTTTGGTGGTGACTTGACAGTGTCCTCTTGTATGGCTTGCTGCCAGCTCCTCTTCCACCTCCCTAACGGTTTATGGCTGGTGCAGATGTTCAGCCAGGTGGACGATCTTGAAATCAAATAGCATCAATTAGTCAAAGCTGCAGATGCATGACTTAATATACTATTTAAAATATAGAATATTAGGCTAATCTCAAAATAAGCAAGGTCCTTCTTCTCTGTCATGAGGAACTGCAGCAGGTAGCCGTTGTTTAAGACGTCTCTGCTCTACTGTAGTTACAGTAATTTCTTAAGCCTTCACTTTTGACTGTATTAAAGTGCCTCATATACTTAATAATGATCTCTTCTGTGGCATCTGCAGTGAGGACTGGAGATCCCCCCTAGACGTACATGGAGCTGTATGTACAACAGTAACACAGTAAGCTCATTTGTTGGAGGAGATAAGTCAATAAAGAATGTTGTTCGTTCATTGTTTAGCCTTTTTCAGACATGAACTCCTGAAAATGTCTAGAAAACTGGGACTGGACAGTTTCTGGAGTTTGCCTCACACATCACCAATGCTGCAGGAGCTTGTCCAGGTCAGATGCGTTCACAACAGCAGGACACATCACGCTAAGACAGGACACATCACGCTAAGACAGGACACATCACGCTAAGACATTTTACCTGGGGAGGCTCAACCATACAAAGTATAAGTGCAAGCATCCTCCAGCTGGTGCTCACAGAGAGAAACTGTCAAACAAAGAGTAATAAAAAAGCAAATGATATGAGGGCACGATAGAGGTGATGTATTGTCAAGATATTGTTGTCATGGTAACAAACCCCACACGCAGAGCTTTTTCTGATGAGTGCTGGGATGAAGCTCTCCTCTGTACCCTGCCAGAGAAAATCGCTCTGTGGACACACTCCCTCAGTGGCTGTTACACTCTCACCTTGTTCATTAGAGGCTTAAGGGAAGTGTGAGGATGCAGCCGGTGATGGGAGCAGCGGTGGGTGGGGACGAGGAGAATAAATCAGTGGCAAAAGGAGCATTCTTTTCATCTTCAAAGAGTGAGATGGAGTGAGATAAAGTGTGGAGGCAGAGTGAAAGAGGGAGAGAAGCATGGAGCTGTGCAGAGGAGCGGGCTGTTATCAGAGCATCAGCAGACAAACAACCACACAGCTCAGTCAAACTAAAATGTTGACATTAAGATTCCAGCAACGCTGTTAGTCATATGTAATAAAAGCAGATTGTATAAATAAGACGATGAGCTGCAGCCACGGACTCACACGAATAGACCCAACGGAGCAAACTTCAAAAGAAGCAGCGTTGCTTTGTTCCCAACAAAGATCAAAGTTGGCTATTTGTTTTAATTACCGCTCATTTTTTATGTAGTTTTGTGATGATCCAAAGAAACACATCGAAACAGTAACACTAAAGTTATAATCCTAGATTTTAATGAAGGTAGACCCCATTTTTACCCAATGGCAAATTTCTTTTATTTACATCACATTTAGTATATAGGCCAGTATGGCGGTGCAGTGGTTAACATTATCAAGAAGGTTTGAATCCCAGTTTGGCTGTGGACGTTCTGTGCAGGTTTCCCCTGAATGTTTGTTGTGAGTGTGAATCTCTAAACGGGCTGGTGACCTGTTCAGGGTGCACACCGCCTCTCGCCCAATGTCTGGCTCCAGCCCCTCCACGACTCTTACAGGATAAGCAATACAGGTAATAGATGGACTAGATTATGGAATTAGTAGGTTTTCTTGTGAGAGTCCACAATTCGGTGTGTTATAAATAACATTATCACTGCTGTTTATGTTTACCCTCACTTATTCATGCACCCTTTAATTTACAGTGCATTCATGTGGCATCGTAAAAATCTAAAAACTAGTGGAATAAGACCTCCTCAGGAGCATGGGAATGCAATGTTAGTCATTTCAATTCAAACTACCATTGTTTCACAGTTGACAGTGAGTCTAACAGAAGAAGTGTAATGAGGAAAGAGTCTAGTGTGGGTGAAGATGGGTATATTACTGTCCTCGCCATGTTTAATCTCAATTAAAGATTTGTTCAAAGTGAAACTGTATTAACACCAGCTCAAAGTGAGTGGAGAACATTAACCCAGTTAATAAAGATAGTATTTCATATGTTTTTATAATACTTCATTAACATTTCCATATATGCACTTGTGTAATGTACCAGCTGACAACCAACATATTTACTCACAACTGTCAGCGTGGTGTGAAAGTGCTCCTGCAGAGACGTATTAAAACCAGCCTGCAGATAAATAATTCATTCAATCACTGCTATCATCGTGTGGTAATGCAGATGAGGGCAGGGGCTGCTTTTCTTCGCATTGACGTGTTCAACTATTGATTTTCTGACAACATGGCATAGAACTTGGCAGGTGAAATTTCTCAGTCCTTGAACGTCAGACCTGACCTGAGGTCCCTGAAGGCACCAGCAGGGAACTTGCTTTTAAAGCAAAAAAAAAAAAGTTAAGTAACAGAATAATCACTGGTGGATTCACAGTTTAATGCAAGGTTTAGCTTTCAGCAAGATGAAACTAATGACTGCCTGGAAGCGTGAAAAAACTCATTAATAGCTCTAAAAAGCTGTGGAATAACAAGCACTAATTAAAGTAAAATAAAGCCAATGTCCTGACATTCTGTGCAAGGAAGAACATTTTGCTTCCAGCACCCGATCGCCCTTATGACTTGTCTAACACTCTAAGACTGCTAACTTTATCAAAATGTGGAGACTGTTCCTTGAATATGTGCATGCATCTATTCTGTCGTAAAAGCAGGTGAGATGCTGAGGGCCAAGTTTTTGTTGTGATAATGTGATAACTTGTCATTCATTAATGTTTTTCACATTTTAAAACATCAATATGTTATTTAAAAAAAGAAGTTTGATAAAACCTACGTGGGATTTCAACCATTCCAGTGAATGCACAAGATTTTTTTTTTCACACGGTGGCACTCGTGTGTGTGTGTGTGTGTGTGTGTGTGTGTGTGTGTGTGTGCGTGTGTGTGATGTCCAGGTTAAACAAACCCCCCAGTATCATCCTAACACTGAGGCGAGGTGCTAACACTAAACCTATAAGCCTCGCTGAGTCACCCTGCTAGAGGCAGCTTCTCTCTGAGACCCTGCAAGGTGAAATCTGACCGACCTCCGACCCCTTGGCCTGCTCTAATCCATTCATCTCTCTCTCTTTCTCTTTCTTTTCTCTATGACATTTGTGTTAGATAAAATAAGATTTTCAAGAAATTGTGTTTGGCCCTTGATAGGAAAACAGGTTCCCCACCCCTGATGCAGATTCTAAAATTAACATAAGATTGACCATAGCACTAAGTTTAATAATGAGGATTGAGGTTTATCTTATAATATGTCTGAAGAGCAAGCACACACATACACACACACACACACACACACACACACACACACACACACACACACACACACACACACACACACACTTGCAACAAGAGCTTAATCGAATACGCCATCGGCATGTAAACACCACGTCAACCCTGACCTTAGCATATGTGGACTGAGAGGATGAAGAGAGGGAGAATAAGCAGCTGAGACACAAAGAGGATGGGGGGCAGAGAGTGTGAGGTGTAATTATGTGATGCTCGCTCGCTCGCTCTAACCACAGCTACAACTCTGCGTCCCCAGCAAGTCCCCGTGGAGGCTGGTTGTAGCACTCAAGTCATAAAAGGCTGCGAGAAAGGCAGCTACAGAGCAGCCCTTATTTCCTGCTCCCGGGGCTCATTTGTATCTCCAGCAGCACAGCTGTGGCGGATCAATCCCACTATCAGTGCTGACATAAATGTTAAAACGCACCTCTGAGGCATCTTCAATATAAACCTATCTTTGACAGTTCCATTATTTCGCCACAGATGGTGTATGTAGAGGTTTTATCCGCAGGTGGATGCTGTATATTTGTTATAAAAAAAAAGTCTGAGATTACATTTCATCGACCTCCCACTGGTGATTCATAATCTCCCTATGGAACACGTGAGGGCATTTTTATAACCAGCCTCTTATGGCAGCACGGAGAAGGCACTGACATTACAGCCGACAGCATCCCGGAGGTCATTATATATGGAAGGAGCAAGTGTGAAAGCAGAGACAGGGTGGGACGAGTGAATAGATGTTGCAGATCGCACTTGGCCTTCTGTGTCTCTCAACAATCTCTCAGGGGAATCTGTCACGAGTGAGGAGACATCATGGCTCCTTTCTCGCTTCCTTACTTTCCTTTCTCTTTCATGCAATATGGCAAACATTTGCTGGATAAACCTCTAACGCAATGCAAACAAAATCATCTCTCACCTCCATGGGGAACGCTCTGCACAGGGGTTTGCTCAAAAAAAGCACAATGAGCTTAAGGTCATGTGACGACAGAGCTGTGACCTGTCAACAAACACAGGCGCACTGAGTCACATGTTAACACTGCTCACTAATAGATATTGGTTTTGGCTTTGTGTACTGCACTGTAGCGCTCTGAAAGAGTGTATTGCTCACACACACACAAACACACACACACCTATTCTTTCCTAGTTGGATGAGCTGAGCTCCTGAGTGACAACACTCATTTGACGCCGGGGCCCCATGCTGAGGAGTCATGCTAAGCGACCTGGCCTATGTTAAGAATGACTTGTAGAGCTTCCATAGCAGCACACAGAGACACGCTCCTGATCGCCTCGTGTAAAGTGAACACGTGCAGAGCCACGCTGAGATACGAGCAAACCTTAAACCTTCTCATGTTCTTCAGGGAGGCTACTGACTGCTCCAAATAAGCTGCTGCTGCTGCTGCTGTTGCAAGGACAGTGTATAAGCTACAAGGCTTAAAAGGCTTAGTATGGTTCATACAAAGTGCTTGTCTGATAATGTAAGTGCATTTGAAACCTGCTCCCATTGGTGGAATTGGAAATGGCTGTATCCAACAAATGACCCAAATTACCTAATAAGGGTCTCTGCAGTTTCTCCTGAAATTCACAGCAACTGACTGTTTCTAACACACAACTGAATAAAAGAAGATGAAATCAAATATCTCAGCATGAAAAGCTTAAGGAGCCAAAATGTCAACTTGGAAAGACAGTGGGATTTGAGAACTTTTAGTGAAAAGGGCGGACATTTTCCGGAGCCTGTGTCTGAAAACGGGTCATGAATGAAGTTATAATATTGTTTTTTGTGTGTTTTCATACAAAAGCATTTCATAATTTACTTTTAGAAGAAGAGTGGCTTCAAGAAAGAAGACTTAACTTTTGACTGCTTGTAAAGAGCCACTCAAGCTTTTATCTTAAGTCTTGGTGTCTTCAAGGTGTTTAGCCACTGTTTCTCTCATTGAGAAAGAGTAAATATTAGCCCTTATAATTACCATCAAGGTTTATTTTAATGGGCAAAAAAGTCAATGAGGTACTTACAGCTTTAATCAGGCACTTAATATTCCAGTCGCTATGACCAATGAGCCTATTTGTACTGCAAGTAGACAGCTCTAAAGACTGTTTCATTAAGTGCCCCGTCTTCTATCAAGACTTCCTATTCCCTTATTGGAGATCAATATCAAGGTGGCAGGAGGACGGACTTGCATGTTTAGCAATCCCACTCTGACCAATGGCAGCTCGGACATGGGACTGTAGCCTGTGGGAGTGGGAGCACAGAGGCAGCATGAATGATGTTTTGACAATAGATAGGTAGACAGTGTTTCATCAGAGTTTACACACAAAGACTGCGTGTACCAACAGGCACCGAGATACCCACAGTGCATCAGATGGTCCCGGGGAAATCGATTTACACCTGGACCACTGCCCGTAATGGCAGGAATGAATCACAGGCAGCAGGTGAATACACACACACACACACACACACACACACACACACACTAGAGAGGACCAAAACCCCTCCAAGCACGTGATATGCGCACCAAGCACACACAAAGTCTACACACAGTCTGATTACTTATGCACATGCACACACACACACATTCACTCACACGCACAATCCGTGACCGTAGACGGGAATCTCTAGGGACGGCTGTAATCCTACACAAACAATGAGTGTTATATTCCCCCTAATGTGTGTGTGACTCATGTATGACAAATTGACTCAGGCCTGCAGGCTGTTGTCATGGTGGGCTCATGAGAGCACACACGTTGGCACAAGCCTTAGGAACAGCAACCTGTCCAACGCTTCCTCCCACGGCACCTGCGCTGACCAATGGGATGAGTAAAATGGCAGCAGAGGGACCAATAGGTTTTAGGATTGAGGGAGCATTAGCGTGCGTTTATAGAATTTCACGTCAGCTGTGATGGCCCAGATTAGATGGTTTTGAGCTGTGGAAAAGCCAGATGTAGAGAAGGCACTTAACTGTGGAACGTACAGACTGTCACACAGAAACTAAAGCTATAAATGACTGACCGACTCTTCCCGGCTAACAAAATTTCAGACAGAAATAAATACTGTGAATAATATCCTCCTGATACTAAGCAATCTTTTCTCATTGGACAAGCTAGAAAAATGTCCTCTTAGTCAATGAATCAAGCAGAAATATTCTGATTGACAACAAATAGACCCGGGCACAGGGATATGTTGTGAAGGGATTATTATGGGAACCATAAAATATGTTTTCTTTTTAGGATTTGTAAAATCTGATGATCAACCAAGATGTCACTTGAAAAGTCGATCAATCTGTTTGATTTACGGCTGTGAAGGTCTAAACTACCAACTCAAGAGTAACACTCTTGCAGCAGTAGTTGAACACATCACTCAGATTTGCACAGATCATTAACATGTGATAATACAACAAGAATAAAAACCTTGAACACCATCCTATAGCAGTTCTGTGAGGCTAAGCTTGATGCTAACAATAACATGCTAAGCATGTCAATGCTAATATGCTGAGATTTAGCTGTGTTTCTTATAATCACTGTTGTAGTTAATCTTGTTAGCATGGTAATGAATGCTAATTACCAAGAATCTCACAACAGCTGAGGCTTAAGATCATTTTTACCTCCTCCCAGGATATTTTTCACCTGTGTCTGTTGGTTGATATTCTGCAAACATCGATATAATATCGTTAAAATGTTTCACGCAATCAGGTATTTGAACCTTTGTTAGTTATTTGTTCTGTAGCTGCAGCTCCATCATCATTACTTCAACATTCAAGCCATTTGACAGTGATTATTCTGGAGCAGACCGCTCCTCCTCGCTGAAGAGAGACAGCTGAAATAATCATGATCTCTGAACTTCCCATACACATAAAAAAAAATGCATCCTGTTAAAAAAGCTCAACCTCCGTCTTCTCGTAAAAATATATTGTTTACAGTTCTACCGCTCTAAACATGTCACACATGGCTTTTTGCCGCCAGGAGTCCTGGTTGCCCTGCTTAGGTCATGACATGCAGCACCATCTCGTGACGAGACAGTCCTCTTGGCTTCCTACCAACACCCTGCAGACTGAGGCCATGTGTCTGCTCGCTTGTCTGTGAATAACCGCTCCTCGCTGCCTTCGCCTTCACAGTCTTCATTAGTCTTTCTCCTGCATCTGCTTCCTGTCATCTACATCTCACAGAATTGATTCTGCTGCTCTCCCCTCGACATTGCAACCAAACTATTCGTTGTTTATTCTCTGCTGCTCTCGCTGAGACCCTGCAGCGAATATGACTAGTGTAGCTGATGAGCGGCACTGCACTTCCAGTTGCTCATGAATGAGGGGAAGTAAATGCGGACCAATCATTCATCACAATGCCAAAGGAAACAACTCTAACAGACCATTCAACCAACAGACCGTTCTCAGAACGAGGCTCCAAATCACTTTCATTTTCTTGGCTCAACAAAATTCACCCTCTGAGCTTCATCAGCAGAAGAAGACTCATTCTCTGCCAAAACAGACAATAATTCTACACATCATTTACTTCATAAACTGGCTGACATTTTTTAACTCAATAATTAAAGAGTGTTTCTATCCAAAGTAAGTCAGGCGCTTCAGGGGGTTGGTTTAAACTGACAATTCTCTAATGAGCCCACACTGAACCTGTGGTTTTCAATGATGTCCCAAGAAAAGCCAGCCTCAGAAATATGTCCTTTACTAGATGTACAATCATGTTTAATACTGTCTGCAGAGCTGATGTGCCTCAGTGGTAAAATCGCTCATGAATAATTGCTCCTTTTGCGGTCGACGCGAATGAGTTATTCAAACTAGACTACAAGTCCTCTCGGCATGCAGAAGAATGCATAAATCATAATTGTGGTGACCTTGCGCTGGTGACTAGTTTTTTAGGTTGTGAGATGACTTCATACTTGACGGAGTAAGAAAGAGGAAGACAAGGGAGGAATGGAAGGGGGAGGGAATTGTGGGGAAGCTCAAATGAGGCACGTTCGTGCAATGTGATGCTCCTCTGAGCCAGAGTTGACAATGAAGCGGGAGGAAAACAGAGGGAGAATAAAGATATCGGCATGGAGAGGCAGGGAAGGAAACTGTGAATGGAGCCTGTGGACGTCTAAGGTGAGATGTCCTCACACTGCTCTGATGTCCAAAGCCTCTCTGTGGGCTTACAGAGTCCCTCCTAGTTCCTAACCCTCCCATTATGTCACTCAGAGGGATTAAAGAAGCTAAGCTAAAGCCCCCCGTACCCTGCCATCAGCCACTTTGGACCAGGAATCACTGACTGGAAGCAAGGAAGGATTCACATTCTGCATGCATGTTTCACAGGGATTGGTACTCTATTGTTGTAAATACTGCAGATGTACAGTGAGAACAAGCTCGGATGAAGAAACACACAAATCATAGAACCAATGGTTCCAATTTTAATCCAAACACTCAAACATCCCGCCTATGCCAGCATCGCTCTGAAGACCTCAGTCAGTCGCACAAGAGCTCACCTTCCGATCATAGTCGAGTGCTGCTGCACTGCAGCCTCCAGGAGGCGCTCTAGGATGGTCCACTCTCCCATGGCTGGAGTTAGGAGGCATCCACTGGGTACAGGAAATCAGGGCTGAGCCCACTTCTGATGGGCTGTCCAGTCAGCAGGAGCACCACTGATGGTCTCCTCGTCCCGTCTTCAGTCTTCAAGTCCACTTGTTGCGTCGAGATGAGGTAGGGAGTGGTTTCAGGTGGCTGGTTTGGTGTTAGAGAAGAGCCGAACAAGAAGCTAGAAGAAATTCAGTGACACTTCATTGTGAGTGCCCTGTCTTCTTCACGCACGCACTCACAACCTTAACTGCACCTGAGATGGTTGGACCGAGGCTTTGAGGTGCTCGTTGCACACATGGACACTGTGCGTCTGTGTGTGTGCTCCTGCTCAAATGAGTGTGTCTTCCCACTTTCCTCCTTGTTTCCCTGCTGGGTGCACCTGACCCTGTTTACCTCCCAAACAGCTGGACGGTCATATGTTCACACACCGACACACACACACTCAAACGCACACACACATCTGGTGTAGAAGGACTATCTACTGCTGAGTTTCATGAAGCAGTCGTAGTTTGTGCAGATGTCCATCACTCGCACAGTAACACTCTGCCCTCACACGCTGGTTCTTTGACAGCATCTTGTAGTAACTGTGGCCGGGCGCAGGTCCGTGCTCTCATGTGAGCCTGAGCAACCAGGCATCTCTGCTGGCTTTCCACTCCTCCATCCCCTTCATTCCTTCCTCTCTCTCTCCTCTTTCTCTGTCCTCTCCTCCAGCTATTTTTTCAAGGGTTCCCTTCTCCTCCGCTCTTCTGTTCCTCTCCTCTCCCTCTCTGGTTTGGTTCAGGCAACACTGGAGAGAAGCATCACACCTCCTCCTCCTCCACCATCTCCTTCCCTCTGCTCAAAACCGTGCAAGAGTCGCTGGTTGCCTCCTCGTCCTCACTGCCTTTCTCTCTCTCGCTGTCTTTCTCTCAGCGTTTCCGAGAGGCAGCTCTCCCTTCTTCTCTTCCCTTCATCTTGTTTTTTCCTTCCCACTTGGCTTCTCTCTCTCTCTCTGTTTGCACCCTCCACCTGCCTCCGTCTCTCTCTGAGCCAGTAGGCAGCAAGACCAAGCGTGTGTCTAGGGGATTAGAGAGAGGAATCATTTCTCTGCTCCTCCCCCCTCTCGCTCCCTCTCACTCACTCACTATCACTGTGTTTATCCCCTCTCCCTCCTCCTCCTCCTTCTCCTCTTCATCTCTCGCTGCTCCACCACCAACAGCACGACCACACAAACCCGTTTTCCAGTCCTCCATCACATCAAACATAGCTTGAGATTTTGTCTTGCCATCTATGTTTTCATTATCTTGATGCCTTGTGTGCAGGAATACCTCCTGTAACTGCAGGGATGATCTGTGCTGTTTACACACACGGAGACAGAGACCAGAGACACGGGAGGCAGTGCCATGCTGAGGCTATGTAAGGATACTGAGCAGAGGAAGAGTGTGACAGAGTGAGAATGTGATGGAATCAGTGTGTGTGTGTGTGTGTTTGTTTGCGTGTGTGTAATGGAAATGGAATTAGCGACATCAGGATTTAAAGTAATTTACTCAGAGGATGCTCTCTCTCTCTCTCTCTCTCTCACACACACACACACACACACACACACACACACACACACACACACACACAGAAGTTAAAATATACAGTGTGATGAGTGTTTAGCACTGATTCAGCTATGCAAATTTCAGACTGTTGTAGTCCGACAATAATGTGATCACAAAGATATTGAGTGTACAACAATATTCAAGAGTAAGAAACCAACTCATACTCAACAGTTGAACAGATGGAATCAGCAGGCATCTGAAGTTTTCACTAGGAAGCCGACTTGACGGGCTATAATTCAAATTTTTAACATTGTAAATTGACAATTATCGGCCCACGCTGCAGTTCCCTGAGCTCCACCGAGCTGGTAAGCACCTTTCAGCTTATTGTTATGGTTTTACAGCCCACAACTCTCTCTCGCTTTGTCATTTTCAGCCACAACTAAGACTGCTAAGACCCAATAGTCCCCTTAAATTCAATTAAGATGCACCAAGATGCACAAACCCTTAGAAATCAGTTCCCCATATGTGCCTGATCTTTTTTTAAAATCAAGATCCATTAATTATTACATTCAGAAAACAATGAAAAAAAAGTGAAAAAAAATCTGGATCTGCCCTCTGATCTGGATCCACACCAAAATTTTATGGGTTCTTCCGAGACCCCTACCACATCATTCCATTAAGTTTCATGGGACTCCACTAATTTGATTTTGTGTAAACCTGCTCATAAACAAACATAAACAAACAAACCTACAAACCTACAAACCTACAAACCTCCTTGGTGAAGGTAACATGGTGATCTGATCACAAGTTGACTGCTCTGAGTCTGTGTGTGTTCACACCTGGCATTAACATGTGGGCCCCCATTGTGTCTCCTAATCAGATCTCACTTCCACACCCTATATGCAAATAAACACATACATCATTTCCACTCGCAAAGATGTCATGCAACAAGGAGAGAGAGAAGAAACCAAAATAACTCAAGGCAGAGCAAATCCCTTCTGTTGTTGTTGTTCTGAATAAATCTTACTGCTCTGTGGATAACTTCAGATAGGTTCACAAAAAAATCTGTCATCTTTCGGAGGTTGAAAAAATAAATCAGCTATGACTGTTGGTGAGTTACAAACAACATTTCTCTTAAAGGTTCAGTGTGTAGAATTCAGTGACATCTAGTGGACAGGTTGCATGTTGCAGCTGAATACCCCTCACCTCACTCTCCTCTTCCAAACATGAGAGAGAACCTGTGGTAGCTTCAGTCGTCATAAAAACTCAAAAGGTGTTTAGTTTGTCCAGTCTGGGCTACTGTCAAAAACATGGTGGTCTCTGTGGAGAGGACCCACTCCTCCTAAATATAAAGTATTTAAACATAAAGGGCTCGAGAAAACAACAAGTTGTATAATTTAGATGAGTGAAAACATCACAAGGATTAATTTATATTCAAATTCTGCCAATAGATCCTTTCACTTAAATCTTACACACTGAACCTTTAATAATAATAATTCATGAAATAGCTGTGAACACATTAATTGATGTTTGGTTATGCTGGAATGTGAATGACCTCGGTGAGCTTCCAACACGGGATGTAAGACATTCACAGGGACACTGGGCCACCGTGCAGAAGCCTGTCTCTTTGCAGCGAACCAACTTAAGATCACATGAAAATATTCATTCTCTCTCTCTCTCTCTCTCTCTCTCTCTCTCTGTCTCACTCTCACACAAACACAGTTGCGTCGTCATGCAGTGCAGCTCAGTGTTTTAGTGGCTTCGTGTGTCACTCCAGGGCTCCCCAGACTGGAAGAGTAGTAATCTACTCTGAAGGATGTAATGAGTGACCGCAGCGGCGTGCATGCACACGCACGAGCACACATAATCCCTCCCACCCCATGCCAAGGCAATCTGGCAGCATTGTGCCTCACACGTGAAGAGGGTAGATGTAAAGGAGGGGTGGGGGATTGAGGGAATAACACAGATGAGCAGGCTGCATTGTGTGGCAGTAGTGCTCAAGAAAACACAGAGATTATTCCTTCAACCTTCTAACATCCGGTGACTTTCATTGACTCAATCTAGGGGTGGAGAACCCACTCACTAGACACTGAGAGGGATGGCGCAATATGATTAATAAAAATTCAAAAGCAATTAGAAATAGCATGTTCTATTTTTTAGTCCTCATGACCACTAAACTGATTATGACAAATTAGCAACAGCATCAGTGTAATAGGGTTCTCTGCCAATTGGTCTGTCAAGTGGTTAAACCACCTCGGTCCAGAGTCTAGAATCTCAGCGACTTTAGGACTTACTGTCTCTAAAGTGGTGCTGACATTCATGATCCTCAGAGGATGAAAACTTCTGATTTAAATGATCCCCAACATGGACTGTATATACATGTCTGGAAAAGTGAAGCTAATACTTAGGTGACTGAATCATGTCTTCTCTCGAATTACTATATCATCATCATCCTTCATATTTTTCATCTTCTATGGTATCTTTTAGATTTATAAATGTTACATAAATGTATCATACATTGAATTTGCATCAATATTTAATACTCACTAGAGACACGGATGTTGACTGTTTGAGGATTCACATATAAATACACATCTACTCTATAGACATGTGTATTTTAATGTATTCTGTAATAAACCTTATAAATCCAGAGATCACTGAGGTTCTTTGGTGACAAACTGCAGTAGTTGGCACAAAGACATTGATGTGTTGCAGATATTGGGAGGTGGTCTCATGCAGATCCACTTTGTCTTGACGAGGGGAGGTCCACTGATTTAGGCATCTCGGTGGATGGGTGTGTGAAGGGGCTCTGTGGACCCTTAAAATGTAAAGTTTACATTTTCACTGATACAGATAAGGAGCTTTGGCGTAGCTCCAGGCACCATGAGACTGTGTGTGTGTTTGTCCCTGTTCACACCAGCAGG
Source organism: Paralichthys olivaceus (assembly GCF_024713975.1). Classification (NCBI taxonomy): domain Eukaryota; kingdom Metazoa; phylum Chordata; class Actinopteri; order Pleuronectiformes; family Paralichthyidae; genus Paralichthys; species Paralichthys olivaceus. The sequence continues at coordinate 6,304,539 of NC_091103.1, forward strand.
GCACTGAAAGCAATTATGGTTTTAAGCAGCAGGTTGGAATCAATTATTACATATCGACTGCTGCTTTCCTCAAAGGGGAATAAGTATTATGTCTATTGGACTTTACTTAATCAAATCATCTGTTGTGGATATTTAAAATTGCCTGACAGCTACACTGATTGCATTAGTCTGAGTCATGGCATTCAAAGTAGACACAGAGGTCAGTAGATATAAGAAACACTGGAATCTGAATTTAACTGTATATGTATAGAGACTGCAGGATACATATGACTGTTAGACATAAACCACTCCCCAACACATTTAGTTTTTTTTTTTTAATTATAAGTTGTAATTGTCTGAAAAGGACAAGCAGGAAATCAACAGTTATTACATTGTATATACACAGTTCCATCATGTTGCACTTGTGGCTTTAAGCGTCGCCCAGCTTCTCGTGTTCGGCTCCTGTGGTTTGTGGGTCGGCACTAAGTGATCTCCTTAAAAGCCCTCTTCTCCACATACTTCAGCTTGAGTCTCCTCTTGAACCTAAGAGACGGGGGCAGGGTGGAAACGTACATGTTCATCAATACACACCTCACCAATCTGTTCATCGCTGAGCGTCTTTGATGAGCTGTTACATAACAAGTCCTTACTTGGCTCTTTCTCTGGGTTCAATCAGGTTCCTCTTCTGCAGACTCTTGAAGCGGTCCTTGAGGACGCTGCCCTCTGGCTGCAGAGTGGCGGCATTACAAGAGACGGGAAGGGACAAGTCCAGATAAATCCACGAGATGCACATGTGACACAATATCCAATTCCCACCCAAATTACAAAAATCCTTTCACACCATAAAAACTGATTTAAGCATTATCCGAGGACATAATGACAGGAGATAACAGAAGAGACAGGAATTTTCCACTGGCAATTACATCAAATGAAACTATACTTGTCCCTTGAGGGAAAGTGGGTCGTCAGAGTATTAAAGAATAGGATAAGGCTTAGAATAAGACAATAGAGAGTACTGAAGATAATACACCAACTAAATGAAGCAAAAGTAATTACAGATTAAGACGCTATATCCTAACATGCAAAGGTCAAAGCGGGGATAAGTAAGAGTTGGATGACGTACCTTGAGTTGTCGCAGGGAGCCGGCCAGCTCGTCACTCAACTGAACCTCCATGTCCTGAGGCTGGAACCTGCAAATCAGAAAAAAAAGGAGATTGTTAAACATTGTGGTCATGAAAAGGTCTGTTCACATTCTGCCCCCTGCAGAAACAACCACATGTAAAGCTTCATGTTAATGCTGCTATGTTTTGTTTCCTCCCATTTTTGGAGTTTAGCACTATGCTATGGACCAAAAGTCAGGATATCTCCACCTCGGCTCTATTTATTTTGACCATTCTTTTTTATTTCGTCTGTTATGACTTGCTTCACTTTATGAAAGTGCAATACTTAATCACTGGAGAACCCCTTTAACACACAGGAACATGTAATGGGAGAGCGTTATGTGTACTTGAGTTTGCCGAGGCGTCTGGGCTGGCTTTTCTCAGCTTCCTGGTTGGCCTTGCGTAGTTTCTGTTTTTCGTCTGTACTCTGTTCCTGCTGTTTGACAGACGCCTTAATGGAGCGAAGCTGGAAGAGCTGCTGTCGCTGGTCAGTCTCCCGTCTGTTGGTGAGCCGCAGTTGCTCCTGGGGTGGGAAGAGGAAGACGAACAGTCAGGTAGACAATCAGATGATGAGTAGATAAACAACAAGCAGCATCTTTCTGAGGGACTTGGAAGTTATTTCAAACCTCAAACTGTTTTTTTTAAGACATTTTAAATGGAACCTATGTCTGGAGTTGAAAATGAAAGCTCACTTTTTTGCTCTCTGTTATCATCTGTCCTGAGTGATCCCATGACAAGTGGTCAGCTTAAGGTTTAGTTAAGTTTATTATTGAATTTATCTGATTATTTTCATGATTTCATCTATGAAATTGTCAAAACAAACTGTGGAATATGTCAGTTTCCCAGAACATGGGGTGGGTGTTCCAGTGAGTATGGTTTTGTTGAACCCACAGCCTAAAAGCCCAAAGATATTTAAATTACAAGACGTTTGTGAAAATTACCAGAGTAGGTGCAGATACATTTTATTTCGATCACCTAAGTACTTCTCCTCACTTTTCGGGTTAAGGAGTCCTGAACATATCTGCAGTGTTTCACTCAGATTAATCATCTTATCAAAAAGCTTCATTACTTTACAGAATATGTGATTTTTTCCAGACAAGTAGAACATAAATAAAATTCATCCTGCAGTTGCCTTCTACACTGTTGCTCCTTGACATAATCAGAGGAACAGAACCTTCACTTGCATGAAACAGGAAGTTACTGATCCTTAAAAAGTATGTAAAAGTATATATTGAGAATGTACCTTTATTTTTTCTGCCTTTTCTTTCTTCCTCTGTCTCTCAGTCTTTTTTTGTGCCAGTGAGATGGCTCCGACTATTGCATCCTCCTCTTCCTCGTTAGGTGGTGTTTCTTCTTCATCCTCCTCTTCTTCTACCAGACCTTCCACCTCTTCTTGTAAGATCGTGTCCTGCAGAACACACAGACGCTTGTTAGGTCAGAGACTAGATCAGAGTTTCTGCTGCATTTAGAATGAATCAGAAAACGAAGGCAGAGCTGGCATGATCATCTTTACCACTGTGGCTGTGTCCTCTTTGTTGACGGCCAGCTGTCTCTCTAATTTGTCTTCCTCCTTTTTTTTCTTAACCTCCACCTCATGGGCGTCCTTCAGCAAGGCCTGGGTTCAGAGTGGAGGAGAACAGTCAGTTCATTCAGCACAAAAACAAACAATGTGTAACTCATGGGACATGCTTCTTAAAACATTGATCATACTTCGGGCAGATGTGGACTTAATTGAATTGATTGTACAGCTGGGGTGTGTGTATGTGTGTGTACTAGAGATGCGCTGATCAGCTCTGATGACATCCAAATCTGTACGTACGCTTGACTCATCTGCCCATCACCCACCCGCAGGAATTATTGTCTCAAATTTAGAGACCTGCACCCACATGAAAATTCCACCCCACCTCTACTGGTGATAATATGGAAACATATTACACTTAAGATGCCTGGTTTTACACACACTGTCGTTATTAGTCAATATAAACATGGACCTATTTCCGTGCACCATGTGTGTCATTTGGTATTTTGTTGACAGGATGCCTGTAATGCGCGCATCACTTGCGTGTATGCACACAGGTTCCAGTTACCTGGTGGGAAAAGAAGTCTGGGTTGTAGGATCCTCCTGGGGCGATGACCTCCACAGCAGGGAGGACAGACGGCTTCTCGTTCAACTTCTCTGGACGCTGACAAAACGGATGAAAGCACAATAGTCACATTCAAAGCACCATTCATGCTTGTAACCTGAAGTTCTGGACCTGGTTATGGATATTTCATCACCCTAAACAAGCGGATTAGCTCCTCTGCTGGGCGGATATTTACTTTTGAATCCATTTCAAAGTGGTCTCAGACTTCTGAACGCCAAGGTGCATCTCTGACAAAACTCACCTTAACACGCTTCTTGCCAGTCTGTTGAAGGTACCAGGGGTCTGCTGAATCTTTGGCTGTGATGGGGAAAAATGGAAATACTAAGTAAATACAGAAAGGATGTGTTTATCTACACTTTAAGAGCTGGTTCAAAATTACAAAGGTCAGCCCAATACTGTCTATAAATTATTATTTGAATGTATGGTGATAGGGTGTGGTATGGTGATAGTTTCCAAATTTTGAAATTGATGACTTGCTGCATAAAGAACTAAATCAAATCACTTTCATGCTCCAATTGTTAAATGATTCTAGTTGATGCAGCTGCAAGAACCCAAAAAATGGTCTCAGAGAAAGCTGGTGAGTGATTAAGACAAACTCACTCCTCAATTTCTGCGGTGGGTTGAGATGTCTGGCAACATCATCATCAACAAATTCAAAAAACAAAACTCTGGTGGCCTCCTTGTTTGGACTCTAATGATCACATTCAAACTGTTTGGTAAATACAGCTTGGTCTTCGCCACTGATTTCACCCATGATTGAAGATTTAAAGCCAAGGAGATGCACAATTTACACATCATTGTCAATCTATTACTAACATCTACATTTTATCACCTTGATTTTCACAAAACACCAAACTTAAGTGTTTCAAGTGTATCCTCAGATCCCAGACAACCATTTACACAATAATCATCTGAGCTCCTATGTGTTTTCTTCACATTCCCATAAAGGAAATACTGGGAGCGCAAGGATGGGATCATCACTGGACGGACACAGACAGACAAACTACAGACACAGACACACATTCCACTCACTCTCTTGCCCCCATATGTCGTAATATCCTCTGCTGGGGTAATTGTTGGCCTCTGTCACTGCCTTGTTGGCCCCTTTGACGACAGGCTTTCTGCTCAGCAGCCGTTTCTGCCTCCGTGGCACCACACCTTTGGCTGCAAGATGCTCAGCCTTCTGGGCAATGCGACGGAGTTTCTTGGCATTTGGTTGCTGATAGGCCAGCACACTGAGGGAGGAGGCAGATGAGATGAACAGTTGATTATGGAGGGCAGGACGATGTAAAGGAAACAGTATGAGATAAGATGGAAAGCTGTTGGCACAAGCTGCTTTCAGAAAAGACCTTCAGTGGGACTCCAGAGAACTGGGTCCGGACAACGCAGCAGGAGAATCTCCACTCAGATCCAACATATTATTTTTGGGCCTGTTTATCTAAAACCATCTACACTGTGGTGAGTGTTTGCATAACCTCAGATCTCAGGACACCATTCACACAATAGTCTCCTGAGCTCCAATGTGTTGTCTTCACATTCCCATGAAGGAAATACTAGGAGCGCAAGGATGAGATCATCACCGGTCACACAAAGTTCTCAAACATTTAAGAAAACACAGTACAAACTGCAGTACTTTCATGTAACTACATATAAAACTTAAAGCTGACAATACAATTAATTTAGACAAATCTGCAGATGCCTCATGGCAAACATAAAGTTATCTTTATTTTGTATTGTCCAATACAAATTAAACATAACAGTATTCATGTGATACCACTGCTCCCAGATACTAAACGACTACATTTGGAAAGAGAGAAAGAAAAACATTGGGTACTGACTCTTTCGGTGGTGGAACGAGGGAGTCGTGCTGCAGGATCAGGTCAATCCTCAGGGGACGTGATGTTTTTCCTTTCCTCTTCTTCCCCTCAACAGATTCTGGTACTTCACAGAAAAAAAACAGATTCATCACTAACAAGACTGAAAAAACCTACACATCTCTTTATCCAAGCATGTAAAGACACAATCCTAATGGTTAGTACAGGAGTTCATTTAAACCTATTCTACACTGGAAAACACATATTTTTTGTTTCTGTTGGTCCCATTTAATCTATATGAGTTGCACACACTAATAGGAGATATTTACCTTTCTGTTCGACTTTCTTCGGTTCTCCGATATCCAAAAAGAACAAACTGTCATCTGACTTCTCAGACAGGAGACCACTGAAACACATACAGATCACATCATGTCACATTACACATATAACACCCCCAACAGTGCAGACACAATGAAATCAAAGGCGCAGAGCAGCACATTTACTTCGACGACTGAACATCATAATTCTTGCAAAAATACTTATAGTGGCGCTAAACTGAATCTCAATGTGGACTCACTGAAGGTGTGGATTAAACTTCACAGTGTAGAGAAATCATCAGACACAACACCCCCAAGGATTACATGGACTTGGATTGTTTATTTTAACTGGATGACTTAACTTTAGAGAAATCAAACATGTTCCTGGCTCCAGCTAGAGAGAAGCACCGTGTAGTTTGTGACGCTGTTTTAAAGGAATAAAGCAACACGTCGTTAACTGTGTAACATCAGTGATATACAGAGAAACTCCGACACGAGTCCCGTGAGAGAGGTAGAGAGGAAACATTTAAATAGAATCGTTATGGTCAGAGTTTCCACATCACACCACAGTTAGCTGTTACCCTGTCGTCCTCTCCTGGTGCCTGACGTCGTCTAAAAACGACTCCACGTCATTTATGTCGCTGTATTTGTTCCAGTTCTTCTTTTTATTCCTGTTAACGCGTTTCCTCTTGAAGCCCAGCGACTCCGCGGAGTCCTTGGAAGTCTTTAAATTTAAAAAACCTGGCTGCGACGCCGCCACGCGTTTCACCCTCCTGGCGGACGCCATGTTGAAAGAAGTGAAACACGTGTCTTCTTCTTCAATGCTCATACGCTGGAGTGGAGGTGCGGGCGCCCCCCACAGGACCGACAGTGCATGTGTTGGAAGAGCTTTTTAAAAAAATCAAATATGAATATAAATATTAACTTTATGTGTTTCTGCTGTAGCCCAGCTTATGGGGCTATAATGACTGTTTGAGTTTAACAATGTGGAAGTTATATACTCATATATGTGACGTTCACAACAATAGCCAGCCTTGTTATGTAGATATTTTATTTAATGATAATTAAATAATACAAATTTAAAATGTGAATACAGCGTTTAAAAGGCTGGATTGCACTTCACTTCACCTCCCTGACATGTCAGTGTTGTTGTTGAATTTTTCCATCTTAACAAAAATTGTATTAAATAAAATAAAATAAAATAAAAAAATAAAAAATAAACTAACAAAACTGTTAATAAACTGAGAAGAACTTGTCGTTACATGTGAGTGTGGTCACGTATTTGTTTATCATGTTGCAGCATGTTTGTAATATGTTTGTCCCAGATGCATCATGGGAAACGTGTCTCCTATTGCTCTCCTATGTACTTTTTCCTTTTTTTCTCCTCCCTTCGTTTTATAGCGAGAACAACGCTTAAGAGACTCAAGAATAAAATCCCATTTTGCAGCTGCAATCTTTCACGAACTTTTCGCAGGTAAGCATCACCTTCTCGGTGAAACTCAAATCTATCATTCCGTGGTACAGTGGCTGTCGGATGGACGTGTTTTTGGTTTATTTTCGGTGAAAAAGAAAAACGCAGGGCAGTCGAGCTATTATCTGGCTGCTCGGGGAGTCAGGGACCTGAACAGCACTTGTGATCGGGTTGGATTTGACTCGGTAATGCTCCTACAGTGAGGGGTCATCTGACAAAATATTGTTCGCCAATCGATCCCCTGACATGTCCCCTGTCATCTTCAAAAAGTAGATTCCACTTTCGTGCCGCGGTTTTTACAATCTTCCGTCGTTTTTATCGTCGCCCTCTTCGTTTCCTACAACGATTTTTCCTTCCCGTTTACATTCTTCTAGCCAGCAGCCAGCCATCAACTCCGGGTGCGCTGGTTTGCGCACACTGCGCAGCCGGTGTGGGCGGGGTCACGCGGTTTTCCTTCAAAATAGCTCATTCTGAATAAAAAATCGAGCCTCGTGAGCAGCCGGGGCGCGCTGTGCGAAGAAGCGAGCGAACCCACGTCCAGTGCGCAAGGGGCGGGGTGTGTGGACAAGTTGCCGCGCGGTGATTGGCTTAAAGGTTCACAATATCCCGCCCGACAAGCCCGTGCGCGGAATGTGATTGGTTTACATGATAAAGACCCGTGCTATGATTGGATGCCTTTGCTGTCTGTTTTCTTTCAGTTATTGCATAAGCAACCCTCAATCTTGTTTTTAAAAATGAGGCTCCTGATTATTGTTTGTATTTACTTTGACTTAAAAGTAGAGTCAAGTTAGTGTGAAAGTTTTTTTTATTAAATACAAATGGAAAATGATATTGTAATCTTCACATTCTGAGCTAGTTTATGGTACAAAGCCTTTAAGTGCTGTTTGTTATGTATCCACAGGTGATCTTTAATAGTCATGGCCCGTACCAAGCAGACTGCCCGTAAATCCACTGGAGGCAAAGCCCCACGTAAGCAGCTGGCCACAAAGGCTGCTCGTAAGAGCGCCCCCTCCACTGGTGGCGTGAAGAAGCCCCATCGTTACAGGTGAGACAAGAAAAGACAGCTCCCAGGCCAGGTGCAAACTCTGAACTTTGAGTTACTGACATCTTTCATAAGTAAGGTCGAGAAAACACATGAGTGCAAAAAATGATCATCGCCAGATTGTAGGTAGTTTGGCTAAAATGTTGTTGATATAAAAAAAGTCCTACTACAAAGTTCTCCTTCACATTCCCACCTATAATTTTTTTTATATGCATTGTGAAGGCCCGGTACTGTGGCTCTGCGTGAGATCCGTCGTTATCAGAAATCCACTGAGCTGCTGATCCGCAAGCTGCCCTTCCAGCGCCTGGTGAGAGAAATCGCCCAGGACTTCAAGACCGATCTGCGTTTCCAAAGTGCAGCCATCGGAGCTCTGCAGGTTAGTAGTAGCCATAAAAAAATAATATACTACTGTACTGAGAGAATGTTTCGTCTGTCCCAACTAACCACGAATGTTTGACTCTGTCATCTGCAGGAGGCCAGCGAGGCCTACCTGGTGGGTCTGTTTGAGGACACCAACCTGTGCGCCATCCACGCCAAGCGTGTCACCATCATGCCCAAAGACATCCAGCTGGCACGTCGTATCCGTGGAGAGCGTGCTTAAGATGTTTCCTGGTTTATTATATGCTCTGTCCTCTTGTTCCTTCACCACTTTCATCCCTTCCTCTATTCTTAGTAGTTTGGTTTGAGGTTCTATATATATCATATGATTGTGATAACCGTAAAATGTGTGATCATGTCTTCTTTGGTGCTACTAGTAGCAGAGTTTCCTTTGAGATATCTTCATAAATGTTTAAAACTTTGAATCACAATTACACTCCTCACTTCTCACTAGCTTGCTCACAGAAATGCCTTCTTATCTGTATGAGAAGGGTGTTTTTGCAAGCAAAGATTAGTGTAAAAAATGAAAGAAGCATTGCAAATTAGAGACATTCTCATCTTTAGACGGACACATACATTGATATAATGGGTCTTTTTGATTTATTTTAATAGAAATTTGTTGTAAAAGTAGTGATTTCTCTTTTTTTCTACAATAATGGTGTATTTCTACTGTTACTTGTTAATGTATCAAAACAGAAAAGTTGATTCTGGTTGTCAGTTAGAAACGTCATTGTGCTATGATGACACTGCATGGTTTGACAGATTACAAGCGGCATATATGTAGCAGACCTTTGTTGATCATGTTTTAATTTTCAGCCATTTTGTTATGTCCAGGTAATGTTTTGACTTTTGGTTCCTCTCTCAGGTTGATATGGTAACCTTTTTTTCTACTGTGTGTTTGATTTACGTTTTCAGTCATTTTTAAAGGCAAAAATATTTGTATCTTGGAATTCACTTACAAACATAATAAACATACTTGTGGTTAAATGAGCTGTATGAGAGAATCTACATCTTGTCACTTTGGAGTCAAGGAAATCTTGATGAGGATTTTCACAGAATCATGTTAGAAACACTTCGTCAAGAATTGGCAAATTAATAAATACATTTTAAGAAATATAGTCGCAGTTCTTACTCAGTCTTGTGCGTGTATTGTATAAACTTCTATTCTTACACAGAGAACAAATTCTGCTAAAGAGGCCGTTACAACCCATGGAGTGAATAACATTTTAAAATAAGCATTACAGTCATGTTAGTTACCGGTTTTTATTTCATTAATCTGAAAAGTAGTATTTTTAGATAGATAGATACTTTATTGATCCCGAAGGAAATTCAAGCATTCAGTGCGGTAACATACATTGAACATACATTAGACTTGACTTATGCATGAGAGTTAACTTATAACACAGTAACCATACGTAGAAATGGGCCTGAGATGAATGTAAATTTAAATGTGTACAGAGGAATTAAGGAAATTAAATTAAAATGAATTACACAATTGAAGCAAAATTAAACTTTTACAGAGAAATTAAACATTTGCATAGGATTTCAATATATACAGAGGAATTAAAAATGTGCGGGAATATAAAATATTTGCAGAAAATGTGCATAAATAAATATAGAGCTGTGTTAAGTTAACCCGTGCTAATCGTCTATACACAAACTAGAAGGTAACTATAGAAATAAAAATGTTTTATACAACTATAAACTATATTAAAAATATAAAGTGACCGTAGAAGAATGGGAGAAATGGGGATAAAGGACTGTGTGCTATTAAATTAGGCTGTAAACAGATGAATGAAATGATGCACTTTTATGCACTGGACTCACAATTTAGTGAAATTAAGTCTAATGATTTAATTGCAGGTTTTGTTTGTAAATTAAGAATAATGTCTATTTTTAGCTGGGAAAAAAATGATCAATTTGAAAGAGATCGTTTAAAAGATATAAAGACACAAATACAATTTAAAAAAAATCCTAATCTACTTGTAATAATCGTGGCTCTCTGACAGTCTCGTCATTTTTCTGAAGTTTTCTATCTGCTACAGAAACTTACAGCAACACATTTTTATTATTTCAAACCGTCTCTGACGCACCAAAAAAGTTTTGGGTAACTTATTACTTTCGGTTTAAGTCTGAAAGGTCAGTGTCGTATTGAAAGCAGGAAGCATAAATAAATAAATAAATAAAGCTGAGTATTTTCCAGGGAGCTGCTCACGATGTTCAGCAAATAGTTTTTTAAAATAATAAAACTTAACCTCGGTCCTGTTCAACCTGAGCTGAGCGGCTCATTCACAGAAACCCGACCACATTCATATGTTGTGAACACTGTTGCATTGTGGGGCCGGTGATTGACGCGGCGGCCATTTTCCCGCTGGACGCTGCTTCCCATTGTGGATACGAAGAAGAAAATAGAAAGAAGCGAAACATTTCTCACGACTCGCGCTCTCTGCCCCTCACAGGTAAGCGCCCCCCGCACGGGCCCCCGCGGCCGGGGGGGAACTTTAAGCGCTTCTGGTTTGAATGGTTGTGTTCACGGTCGCGTTCGGCGGAGAAAACCGTGTTATTTCGTCGTGTGTGGAAACAACAGACGCGGCTGTGGAATCGGGGAAACGCAGTCTCCTCTCTGTCATCAGCGGGGAACCGCTTTCAAATTATGCGCCGGTTTCAGCTCGGTGTTACGCGGCCGTGAGGGACCGTTCAGCCTCCCCGTGCACATGTACGAGTTCCCCGAAGTGTCCTCTGTCCCGTCCCGCTGTTCGCTGGAGTGCTGGGACAGCGGCTGTCCGGAGAACCGGGCTTGTTTATGTGCTGCTCCTCTGCTCGGGCTCTTTATCCCGTTCGCGCATCAAACCGCCGCCATCATCAGAACGCGGTGGGCGGATCCAGCAACAGTGGAGGGCAGCCGTAGAGCCCGCCCACAGTGTAAGACACCGCGTTCTGATTGGTGGGCGGGTTGTGTTTTTTGTTACGTGTCGGTCCAGCAGCCAATAGCAGCGTCGTTCTTCTTTGATTGACGCCTGTCAGTCTTACTGCGTTAGGGAATGTCTTGTATGTTTACTTACTCCAAAAGTTAACTTTCTCCAAGTTACCTGCTCTAGTTTCCCACTCAGATTTGAAGAGGTTTTATAGAAAGTATCTCAGAATAAGAAGAAAAGTTCATCATGTGGTTAGTAGTCATTGTTTAGGAAGTGTCCACCTCAATGGATAAAATAAAATAATCCTTTATTGGGGAAATTTGCGATATTTTCGCTCTAACCCTGGATTGCAGTGCAGCAGGTAATATCAAGACAGGATGTGAATGGTATGTCTCACCAAGAAAATACAGTAATGAATGCAACAGTGTTTATATATAAGCCTCCATGTGTACATTACTGGTACCAAAAAACAGGATTTCCTCCCCAGAGATATCACAATAGAGAAAGCACAATATCCTAAATCAGACGACTTATCTCTTGCCCATATGATGAGTTGAGCATATTGAACTTCATTTGTCGTTTCTCTTCAATCTTATTCAGGTGATCTTTAATAGTCATGGCCCGTACCAAGCAGACTGCCCGTAAATCCACTGGAGGCAAAGCCCCACGTAAGCAGCTGGCCACAAAGGCTGCTCGTAAGAGCGCCCCCTCCACTGGTGGCGTGAAGAAGCCCCATCGTTACAGGTGAGACAAGAAAAGACAGCTCCCAGGCCAGGTGGAAACTCTGAACTTTGAGTTACTGACATTTTCATAAGTACGGTCAAGAAAACACGAGTGCAAAAAAATTCTCAAACCCTAGACAGTAGAATCTCCAAACCAGCTGTATTTTAGCTTTAATGTGGTCAATATTTAAAAAAAAAATACATTCTACTGCCAGGTTCTGCCTCACATATCCTCCTATAAATATTTTATATGCATTGTGAAGGCCCGGTACTGTGGCTCTGCGTGAGATCCGTCGTTATCAGAAATCCACTGAGCTGCTGATCCGCAAGCTGCCCTTCCAGCGCCTGGTGAGAGAAATCGCCCAGGACTTCAAGACCGATCTGCGTTTCCAAAGTGCAGCCATCGGAGCTCTGCAGGTCAGTACTCAAAATCACATGTTGAATTGTACATATGCATAAATGATATTGTCAAGGCAAAATTTTTCTTTAAGGAGGATAGAAGCAAAATCTTTACTTAAACTAGAAGTAAAAAATATTCTCTATTTAAAATATCCCAAACTACTTTTGGGAAGAATTTACTTCACAATATGTTAAAACACATGTTTTGTCTGCTGCCACTTTAGATTTCTAAAGAGCTATGTACACTAAATCCCTGAACTGTGCTGACAGCGACTTGTTTTCTGTCTCCCTCTCTGCAGGAGGCCAGCGAGGCCTACCTGGTGGGTCTGTTTGAGGACACCAACCTGTGCGCCATCCACGCCAAGCGTGTCACCATCATGCCCAAAGACATCCAGCTGGCACGTCGTATCCGTGGAGAACGTGCTTAAACGCACCTCCTCCTCCTCTTGGTCTTTAAACTTTTCACCCCCTCCTGTCCTTCCTTCACCCCCCTGTCTCTCCGTCCCTCCACCCTCACCTGCCCCAGCACCCCCTCTCCCTGTGTTAGTAGTGTGTAGAGGAAAACTGATTATATTATGGATAAATAAAGTGTATAGTCGTGTTTTTCTTAGTGCTCTCAGCAGCAGACTTCTAGGGTACTCTCTTTTTGTGCATGTACCAACTCTTTGGTGATGAGGTCTCCTCAAGCACATGTCTCCTTGTTTGCACTGTTTCTAATCTGACTGTTGGGTAAAGGATGATTTGTGGAAAGAATGAGGGAGACAAAGAGAAGGGCTAGAACATTGCAAACAGGGGCAGACAGGAGAAGAGGACGGGTATTGTCTGCTGGGGGACTCTGGTCTCTTTTCCGCAGCAGGGTGCTAGAACAACTTACCTAGTCCTTTTCTCCTGCCTCCCATTCTCTGCCAGCCTCCACATGTAGAAATAAGAGTGTCAGTCTCTGCTCATGAAGGCAGAGGATGGACTTTCTGTTCCTGCATGTGTCTGCATGAGTGCCGGCTCTGATCACCACTGCGAATTGTATACAATCCATACAATACATTGATTTGCGATTACCATATTAATCACTGCTGTCATTTGTCATGTGAGGTCTCTTTTTCTTCCAAATAAGTTTCATTCACAGGATTTTTTTCTTTTCAAACTGTGGATGACATGGAGATGGGGGGATGAATCAGACATTTAAAGAAATATTTTTTTCTACTGAAATGTGATGCTACTGACTCGTTCTGGCACCAAAGTTTGATCCTATGTAGATGCTCTTTTCCTAACAAGCATTAAACCTCACCTGTTTTTGTGGTGTTCAAATTGGTTTCATCTAATTATTTAAAGCCAAAGCTTGAGAGCTCAATGATGGTGTCAGATACTTTTTTAGTAGTGGCTCATTTTTTAACATAGGACCTTTTTATGGCAAAGGTCCATCAAGGTTTGTAATGGTCTCTAAAACCAAAAATTCTCAAAGTGTGAAAATTATTTTTTAAAAAGACAAAATAACTGATTCAAATGTATCGTAAATCAGTGTTACATGAAAAATAGTAATTGTCTGTACAAGTCCCCCCTGTGCTTCAGTTTCTTTCCTCCGGATCATTTGATCATCTGTATACTGTTTCTCAGGTTGACTGGTCACCCTTTTAACTTAATTTTTAGTTTTTGCTCAATTTGATTTTCTTTTTTTTCCTTTTTTGAAACGTTGAGGATGATGTTTCAATTATACAATGTTTGTAATTTCCAGATTTGTCATATAAGGTGGTAATAAATGGATGTTACACACACACGCTCCCCTGTCTCATATTGTGTCGTATTGTGTTATAGTATTTACATTTCAATATGACCAAAGCTGGAACAAGGTCGTTCTATATATAGCTATCTATCAGAGTTTCTATATATCTATAAAATACATATATATATATAGAAACTCGGGTGGCCGTGGCCTCTCAGCAGTAACTAATGCAGCTGTCGTGGTACAGGTTCAGGAACAGTTTGAGGAACATGACAAAGAGTTCAAGTCTGATCAAGCGTCTACGAGATGTGCTGGAAAATCAAGTCTTATCAATGGATTCCTCACCTATTCTTTTTGAACCACTGAGCAAGACTATTTATCAAGTGTGCACATGTTGTCCCACCAGGAGGATAAACCACTCCCAGATCTTCAAACAGTGTATGAGTCACACACTTAACTTTACTACAACAGAGCTCCATCCATAGTTAGAGCTCCATTAATACATGTCTGTATATTTTCAAAGCAGGCTCGAAACCTTCAGTGTATTGAGACTCACACTGACACCTCTTACACCACAAGATGGCAGCAAAACACTGTAAATTACACCTGGGATGTAGTGTGTTTCAATCCTGAGTAATGCAGTATATACAGTATATATATATATATATATATATATATATATGTGTGTGTGTGTGTGTGTGTGTGTGTGTGTGTATTTACACTCATATAACATACCTACTTTAGAACTTGCATTCTAAATTTAATTTGAACATTGACTCTACAGAGAAATACTTTACACAAACGTCTTTACCCATTGTCCTCTGCTTGTTGTAAAATTTGTTATGTACCTCTTCTTCTCTCTCACACAAACACACTCAGAGACACAATTAATATCCCTTTCTGGACTGACATCATTCCCCTCATCAGTGTTTAATTTCATCCTTCTACTTCCTTGATTAAAAGGGATCAAGCCATGCCCTCAGCCATATTCATTACAATGAAATCCACACACACACACATACACTTATTTTACCCATGTCACTGCGGCCTCAGCTATACTCATTACAATGAAACACACACATAGACAAACAAACATCTAATCAAACAGCAGCCTTTAATCCTGTTGTTTTGAATGGGCGCTGCAGCTTCAGTGGTATGGACACACACACACACACACACTGATTGTCTCCAGTCACTTTACTAGGGTGATGACTCTCTCTCTTTCTCTTCATCCAGTCAAGTGTTTTGTAGATTGGGTTGTTGTTTGAATGTTTTTAATCAGAGTCACATATTCAAATCAATAGAGTCAATGTAGTGAAGGACGCCTCCAGTTCCGTCTCCCTCTGTGTTCTTTTAAATCAGTTCTAATCGAAATGTCATTCAGCACTGTTAAAGAAAAGTAAATATTAGATTTATAATGTTTTTGGTTTAAATTTATATGGCTCCCAAAAAACAAATGTAATGGATCTGTATAAGATTGCTTATTTATACTGTGTTTATGTGTTTACATCTTACTGCTGATGTATTCAATAAATTGCTATTGCATCATTTAAACTAAATCTCTCTTTAGTACCGACCTTAAGAATTCCATTGTTGGACATGCTGTACTTCAGTCAGTGCCAAAACGCGGCACATTTCCCAGATTACTGTGAAAACTGGGCTCGCACAATTAACCAGATAATTATACATGAAATAATTTCATTCTTTGGATTAAAAGCTAATCTAACTGCAGGATTACATAGCGGAATATCAAAAGAACTGTTTCTTTCCCAGGGATTTGGAGTTGGATATTGGCGTGTGGGACTAGAAGAGCCAGGCCTTTATTGTTCTCAATGAGCTTTAACAACAAAGAATTGTGATCAGTGGATTATCTTGTGTAAATTGAATGCATTTCTCACCAGGTCTTTGGTTTTTACAATCTTCACACGTGTTCACCTCAAAATGAGTCGAATAGGACAAAACAGGCCTGTGGTTTCTCTTTGTTGTAGATTATGATTCATCATCAAATTTACATCCTTTTTTTTTTTTGCAATTAATCCAGTGAATGCAACACGAGCCTCTCTAGTTTTTTTAAAATGTGCGTTGTATCATTCTTCATCAGAAACATGGAGTCATGAAGTGAAGCAGCGTCATGTGAGCCTGAGATGATGTGCCCCCTCATGTGCAGTACTCTGCCCTAATTGCTGAGCATGTAATGGACCGTACACGCCCATGCATAAAAATAAGTATGTGTATAGGTATTTTCTTTCCAATTGTATGTCTTTGTCCTTGTGTGTATGTGTGTATGTGTGTATGTATATACGTGTGTGTGTGTGTGTGTGTGTGTGTGTGTGTGTGTGTGTGTGTGTGTGTACACAACTGTGTGTTCACCTTCCCCAAGGTCTGCGTATAGTGGTGCTCCATCTGTGGCACTCAGGGGATTACAGCCAATCTGTCTGTCTGCCGCTCAAAGTGCTGACCGTCAGACCAGCACCAGATTAACACAGTGCTGGGATTGGGTGGAGGGGGTGGTGGGAGGGTGCGGCAACGGGTGGAACATGGGTGAGGAGTGATGGGGGGGATGGGTTGAAGAGAGAGGTGGATATGATGTTCAGGAAGAGAGAGAGATGTGTGTGTGTGTGTGTGTGTGCATGTGTTGGTGGAGGTGGGGGTGGGGGGCAGGCAGGGGGCAGGTTGAAAGGTCGACCCCAGATTAGTACACAACTGGTACAGTGTGTGTGTGTGTTTGTGTGTGTTGGGACAGAAGGGGACACAGAGTGGAGTGGGACAGAAGGGGGATAAGGAAGAGGGACAGATGTATGTGGTGGGTTAGTGGATGGGGTCACATTTAACACAAAACCCCAGTGTAATGAGGAACAGCGATAGGTAGAGACCTTAGACTGTAGAGACACAAGCTTCATGTCCACCTCAAGCTCCAAACTGTTCCAGCAGTTTGCTCTGTTGATACATGTGAGAACAGGACCCATGTTTCATTTGATGACTGATGTCTGGAGGAGATCTGTAAATCTTCCACTATGGTTTTTGTGTGAGTGATGTATGTGATCATGTGTAAAAGCAAACATGTTATTTCTCTACCGAAAGGTGACAGTCAAAGAAAATGTACACAGAGATGAGGCTGGAGGATGAATCACAAATATCTTCAGATATCCACAAATGTATTTTTTCTGCTGCACTTAGTTATACTTTTAACTTTTATTTATTTAAAAGGGACGGTACATGGTTCATAAAAGTAATTTACCAAAGTCTTTTAGACTTATCAGTCCAAGGTAGTTTGTTGTTAAAAAGAGAACAGACAAACACACATCATATATATATATATATATATATATATATATATATATATATATATATATATATGTATATATATGTATATATATAGAATTTTAATTTTAATTTTTAAACATACTATCTGAGGCAAAATCCAAAATATACAACATTTAGTAGAAATTAGATTATTAAATAGATACACGCTGAGGCAGACAAATAACTGATAGAAGTAGTTATGTAAAGAAAAGAATGAGGTTTGAAACCTTAATCTTATTCATGAAGTAATACTGTTTGTCAGACTGGAGGATAGGGTTTGTGTGAAATGGAAAACTTTGCCTGCATGGAAACGCAGCAGATTTTGGACGCTCTGATATGATCCACAAAGGTTACATCACAAATATGTATGATTGTTTGAGAGCAAGGAAATTAGAGTCAGCGAAGAACCAGATTGCGAGATTTGAGACTCCCACACAAGGTTGAATTCATAAACATGTAGAACAAACTGTGTAGAGCTGTGTGCTGTCACAATGAGGAGGAATAATGCAACTAACAAAGAAGAAGACAGCGACGAACTTTCAGAATTCTATGCGTGTGTATGCGTAGTGGGAGATGTAGGGACTTGGACTTGGGGGGGTGA